>NW_010187947.1:19321-30623 GCF_000695765.1 Mesitornis unicolor | reverse complement strand
GTCAGCAGCTAGGTCTTGCTGAAATCAAGCGTGTTATTAAATAAGGGTGGAATTTCACTCATGGAAAGTTAATAATATCTGTGAGCATTTCTCCAAATGCAGGCTGGGGTTTAATCTATAATGAACTTGTCTGATTGCTGAAGTGACATGACAAGCTATGGCAATGATTGGCAGGGAGCTGGGGAGGACAGCTTTGTTAAAGTCCAGGCATTCCAGGCTGTGCAAACACCGAAGTTTTATTGATACAGATGTATGTATACACTTGCATGTATGTTACTTGTATGTATATTTGTATCTATAGGCTATACAGATACAGGTGTAGATACAAATTGAGCCAGTCTACAATAACGTAGTTCCTTTTCCTACACAGTCATAAAATATATAGGGAAGGTTGCTGTGATCACAAAACAAGAGGCCAAACATCTATAATTAAGACTCCTTCATTTTTCCATTAATATTGTAGCAATGAAAGATGCTGGGCTCTCTGTAGCCTCCTCTTTCCTAAGGACAAACACAGACCAAGAACACAACAGTACAAGCTGACTACCACTACATTTCCGTCCAGATCTGAGGACCCATCCACACTCTGTCTCCTCAGCAGGCCGTACCTCACCTGCAGCAACCATGCAATCTCACCGCTGTTGAAGGAAATAGCTAAATCCTTGTCAGGCAAGCGAAAAACAGCATTGCTAAGTGACAACACCAATGCAAATGTCACAGAGGGACTCCACGGCAGCAATATTGCAGTGGTGAAGTTTCAGCTCCCTGCCACAGCCTGTGCAATGCAGGTGCCTTGCTTCCTTTGCATGTTGTCTGGAGGGGATTGCAGCACTCAAAGCCCAGCGATGCATGCACAGCGCTGCCGGAGACGTACTGCATGGCTAATTCGGGGTGGGAAGGAGACTGTGCCTTCCACTCAGCTGCGTCCCTAAGCCAGCTCTCACACACCAACTCTGAAGCTGCGTCCGGAAAACCCTTGTGGCCAAAGCACTTCTCAGGGTTTCACTTCTAAATCCCTTCTCATGGGATAATACTGAAAAGGGGCTCCAACCCAAGACTCTTCTTGGTTAAATACCTGAGCTGCCAAGCTACAGATTTCAGGGATTCCTTTTGAAACTCTTCCACTTTGTACAAAGCGATTAAATAGTCATTGGCGTGGGGACTAGGAGCCAGCCTCTTGGATGAGCACCCCCACCCTAAGCCGCAGAGCCCTTTTCACTCCCATCCTCTGAATATTTAATCAACTCATACAAAGCGCAGCAGCTTCAGCAGGGGAGCCTGGGAGAGCCCGGGCAGTGAGAGCCCAGTCTCCGTGCATGGCAGAGGGACCTGATCCCAATCCCAGCTCCAAAGCAGGCAGATGAAGGGTTTAAGCATTCAGCTCAGCATGACTGCGAGGGTGTTAGCTATTCACAACGGAGGATGTGACACTTCCTTTCTCTTCTCTCTCCCACCCCGTCTTTTATGCCAGTTAGATGTGGTTTAACCACCTCGGAGTCCGGCAGGAAGACAGGATGAGGAATGCTTCGTTTGTGTCCTGAAAACTGTACAAAATGAATGGATGAAAATTTGATGAGAAGTTTTTCAGTCATTCAGGCACCTCTCAATAATTCAGATGTTTGATTTTCTTCTTCAGTATGCAGTAAGAATTAATGCATTTTGGAGACGATACAGAAACTTCAGTTTTCAGAAAAGAAAAACAGCCTCAGATTTAAAAACAAAATCCCACATAGGAGTATGACACTACTATGTGAGCTTCTATCCTCCTGATTCTCTTAACTCCTGATTCTCTGTGACTGGCACAGGCTTTGCACTGAAATTTCAGCATACAGAGATCTTTTGCAGACAACCTCTAATAAACAAAGTTCACAGTGGAAATGCTGACAGACTGTGATCAAAGCAGCACCCTCAGGTGTTGCTGTGATACACTGCTTGCTTACTAAAACACAGCAGTTCAAACAGCCTGCCTGTATTTAATTGGGATATACAGTATTGCCAGCTTGGAGAGCTCAACACCAATGAAGGTTTCTCTTGGATCTCTCTCATTGTTCCGCTATTTACTTAGAAAAAAGACATTTAGGACACCAATTTTTGGTGGAACAAGGGCTCTAGGACTATCCATAACATCACTGTGAGCTTTACAGGAGGCTGCTCTACTGTGAGTACTCATCTGCTGTTACCACTCAGATCATCCTCTCCTCTTCACAGCTGCATGGAGCAGCTCTTCCTCAGTGGTGGCTGAACACAGAGTCATAGAATCATTTAGGTTGGAAAACACCTTTAAGATTATTGAGTCCAACCATAAACCTGACACTGCCAAGTCCAACACTAAACCATGTCCTTAAGCACCACATCTACACACGTTTTAAATACCTCCAGGGATGGTGACTCCACCACTTCTCTGGGCAGCCTGTTCCAATGCTTGATAACCCTTTCAGTGAAGAATTTTTTCCTACTATCCAATCTAAACCTCCCCTGGCACAACTTGAGGCCATTTCCTCTCCTCCTCTCACTAACATCTTTACTTCCATCACATCAGTTGCGTATGTAAAGAAGTGACAATAAGAGTACACCATAATGTATCTTTGGTGTTTTTAAAATATTACAACAAAGAAAAAGAAAACCATTCAGATGATGGATTCTTGAAATTACCAACCCAGGCTCTACCAGGCACCATTCAGTGTTTGGCCCCATACTCAAAGTCCACAACTCATTCTCTGAAATTCAGATGTGTGTCTGAAAAAATTCAGATGTGTGTCTGAAACTCTGGCCTTGCCTGACCATTGGAGATATAAGCTATGTCTCAAGGATGCCAGCTGGATCTTAACTGCTCTAACCCTCAACCTGGGATTAGAGTTGAGATATTTCTTTAGGGACACTTCATTCAGGAGACCTCTGCAACAGTTAGAGAGAATGGAAGGGAAGTCTTTCAGGCAGTAGGATGCCCCCTTCTCAGGGAAAGCAAGGGAAACCTTGCCTGCTAAGTGCTATGTATTAAACATGGTGCATCCAAGTTTAGGGTGAAGCCAATTCATTTCTGGTATGGTCATCTCTACTATCATAAGACGGATAGGGCACAAGCCAAATGCAGGACCATGGATCAGCAAGGTTCTCTCCACACTCTCATCACCAAGTTGGGGCAAGGAACAGGTTTTGACCTGTAAAAGGAAAGTCTTGGTGAAGATGACAGTGCTGTTGCATGAAGGAAATGTCAGAGAGAACAAAGGACTTCTCAAGAAAGAATATTTGTTTCTTGCCCAGTTCTTTCACAACATCCCCACAGTCCTGGGTCCTGGCTCTCAGTCTTCTTAACCGAGCAGTCCCGACTCCAACATTGTCACCTCCCTCTATCTTTGGTCAGTGAAATCCCATTCCTAATCAGTTTCTACTTCTTGGTCCCACCATCTACTTGTGATTTTCCTTCAGTGAAGTTTTTGCCTCCTTTCCAGTTGCTCTGAAGAATTCCTTGTTTACACTGTCCGGATGCCAGTCTGAGAGCTCCCATCCCTGTCTTTTCCTGGCACAACCATTACTGGAGAAATCTACTTTCTTTGGCTCTGGATGGGGTATGTTCAGCCTGGGGTGAAGATGGAGCACACATTAGCTTGGTCCCAGGCAGAGGCTGTGAGGGGACAGACCACATGCAGTCACCCTGTGGATGAACAGCATCTTCCCTGCTTCACTCCAGCAGCCCTAAGAAACCTGCATGTGAACCTTAAAGATGGAACATATGAAGATGTTAGTTCCTAAAATAAAAGTATCTCTACTTAGCATGGGCAAAGTAGTGTTATTGCAAAAAGTTTCTAACTGGACCTGAATGAGAGACTTCTGTAAAAACAGCAACAGGCATTTCACAACTGAAAAGACCCCTTTGCCTTCACTCCTGCATTTTGAGTCATTGCTACAAAACCCTGAGAAAATACACTCTTTTTTGAAAAGCAGTTTTTTAGCATGTTTTGTAATATGAACAAACCGAAATGTTTTCTCAGTTCGTGTTCCCAGAATCCTCAAAAGTGTTTTGACGAAATTTTTTCAAAAAACTCAGCCTTAGGCATACACCTGGAATATAAAACATCAGCACAAATGGTTAAAGTTTGACAAAGTCTCAAAATGTGGTTTTATAATAGGGAATATTCAGCAAACTTCATATTATGCATTATTAGCCCCGCCTATTAAAAATATTTCCTTATGTGTAGCAAAGAGTTTTATACAAACTAGCATTTGCAGATGTAGTCACCATTTCCTAGTGTGCAATAGTGCCATAATTTTGATTTTTTCAGAATTCCCAAATGCAACGGGACAAGGTTAATGGAATAATCTTGTGATTAATTTTTTTTTTAATAAAAGCTTTGAATTATGCAGAAGAAAAATGCATCTTTAAATCAACTAATTTCCATTTAATTACATGGATATTAGTTGAAAACAGCTGAACAGACTTTTTATTTTTTAATTGTGAAAATTCTCTCCCAGGCTGAACTCTTCTATGCCAAGTTTCTGTGCCGAGCACATTTTTACGGTCTAGTTATAAACCCTAGAAAAACAACGTTTATAGGAAATGTTGACACAACCTTAACTAAAGTGGTGCTAGCTGACACCTCTATATTTTCAATTTGGGGATTTCTACTGGGAAAATATAAACACTAATGCAGTAAAGGAAGCCAACTATAATAAAACCCTCATAGTCTTCCTGTTCACCCCATGAAGACCTACTTCAAAAAGCACCAACTCGGACTGGAGATGAGTTGAAGTTAACTGTGTTCCTCTGAGGGTACTAAAAACTACCTGCAGGTAGTTCAGCCTTACAGTTACTTGCAAGACTTCAGTTTGGTCAAAGCCACGTGAACATCCATTAAAAATCCTGAAAAGAAAATGAGAATGTGCATAAGCTTAAAAAAGGGTGCTAGTCCATTTATATCCTTCCTAGCACAACATAAAAAGAGGAAAATGGACTTTATAGATTCTAGTGAAACAAATGTAAGTACACACAGGGGAAAAATACAAATATAGAAAGTGAAAAGTGAAGTCGGCTTTCCTTCCTGTATCTTTTAAGTCTGGCTTGACTAAAATAAATTAATAAAGGAAGGGCCAGGGCCTCTGCTTAGCTTCTTTTTAAAGGTGTTTTCATGGATTCATGAGCCAAGTAAGAGCAGGATGATTGTCAGGACACCTTCTGAGTCTTGGTGAAAGAGATCTGAAAGTCTTAGGGAGCAGATGCTGCCTCAAGAATGAAAACTGATCATGTTAGTGATATACTGGAGGTCATACATAGTGAGATAGTGTTGGAGGGAGGGTGCTGGAAAAGATGGTAATCTCAGAACTTTACTATGAAATTCAGAATGAAAAAGAAATTATATTATTTAGAGTAAATTGTGCTGAACCAGTCTGATTGCCTTCTGTGATGAGATGACTGGCTCTGTGCATGAGAAGAGTACAGTGCATGCCATTTATCTTGATTTTAGCAAGACTTTGAAGATTATTTCCCATAGCATCCTTGTAGCCAAAGTAGGAGATATGGACTAGATGGGTGGACTAGAAGATGTGTGGTAAACTGGCTGAATCATCAGTCTCAAAGGACAGCAGCCAGTGATGCACAGTCTAACCTGTAACCAGTTGAGTGGTTTTCTGGATTTACCAGTGGGACTGATGCTGTTTAATGTCTTCCTTAGTTACTTGGACAATAATCTATAATGCACTCTCAGCAAATTTGCAGATGATACCAAACTGGGGAGAGTAGTCAATATTTTCGAGGGCAGAGCTGTCATTCAGGAGGACCCTGACCAGTTGGAGAAATGAGGAAACTCTTGAAATTCAACAGAGGAAAACCCAAGTGAAAACAGAGGAAACTGCACCTGGCCTGAATCAACCCCATGCAGCAGAACAGGCTGGAGTCAGCTGGCTTGGTGGTGGTTTGCTAGGAAAGGAGCTGGCAGGCCTGGTGAACATGTTGAACACATCAGTAGTGTGCTGTGTGGCAACAAAGGTCCATCCGGATAATGGGCTGTATTAGAAAGAGTAAAGCCAGCAGGTCTAAGAAAGTGACTGTTCTTCTACCATTGACACTCATGAGACCTTGTATGAAATGATGTGTCCAGTTTGGAGTCCCATGGTATAAGAGACACATTGGTAAATGGCAGAGAGTCCAGAAGAAGGCCAGCAAGACGCTCAAGGGTCTGGAGCACAAGGTGCATAAGGTGAGGCTGAGAGAACTGGCTTTGCTGAGCCTGGGGAAGAGAAGGATAAGGATAAATCTTACTGTTGTCTTAAATTACCTAAGAGGTGGTTTTACAGAAGATGGGGCTGACTCTTCTTAAAGCTGCTCAGCAGAAAGATAAGAGGTAAGACAAGCATCAGAATGGGAAATTCCAATTGGACACAGGGAAGAAAAAATCCAAGTGAGAATAGTTGAACAGTGGCCATGTTGCCCAAAGAGGTTTTGATAACTCTGTCCTTAGAGATACTCAAAACTCAGCTGACAAGTTAACTCTTCTTTGAAGAGCATGTTGGACAAGGTGATCTCCAAAAGACCTTTTCAACCTGAAAGGTTCTGCTTCTATTTGCTATTTAGAAACCATCCTGACTTCCCCACTTCCTGGGTGGGGAAACCATGACTTTCCAATGTTCTGGCATTTATTTGCTCAGCAGAAAAGGAGCAAGTGGGACAGGGGCAGCCTGAGCCGCAGCCTGCTGGGTTTCAGGTGCTGTGCAGATTCCTCTTTTAGACAAACTGAAGCTGGATACTTGCCTCCTTCTGAGTCCAGCCTTCTCTGTTTTTAAAGACAGGCATGCTGAACTGTAGCAAAATTAGAAAGTCTTGGCCTGACTTTTTCTTTAGTTGATATCATACATAACCTTCACCTTTCAGGGGCAAACATAAAAAGTTTTATATATAAAAGGCCAAACTGAGTCATCCCAGTAAACAAATGCAAAACATACTGGCCTTGTCCTAGACCTGTAATGACCTCCCCTTATAGAGCTGTAACCCACTCCATTTCATGCAGTTAACAAACTGTAGTGCTTTGATTCAGTGAGACACTTGCTGCTTTTACAATTACTTTTGTGTTCAGTCTAATTGTCTATTAAGAAGGTAATTTGGGTTACTTCCCAATTAAGGTCAGACATGCCTAACCTTCTGCAGCTCCCAAGAGACCTTTCACTATGGTACCTCTATGAGCAGAAGAGCTTTGGATTATTTTTTTTTAACCTTGCTAACATTTCATCTATGCTGGCAGCAATTCATACAGTTTCTGCCCACTGCCGCCTCCTGTTTTCCTCAAAAGGTTTCACAAGATATCACAGTAACCTTGGCAAAAATGTGAAGCGTACTTTAAGGTTCATGCTAAACTTCTGTTGTACATTATTTTAAGGTTTAAAAGAAAGATAGTAAGTTCCAGTATGTACCTGTCAGTACTAAATGATTGTTCATTTCCTGTGAATTGGGAATAAAGTAATAACATACATCTGGTGAGCTAAGACATGTTGCTTATTTCTTTTTCTTCTCTGAGCCACATCCTTCACCAGCTGTGAGACATCACCATGTAGAATCTTCAAATACCTTTGAGGAAAATTAAAACAAAGGAACAGAGGACTGGAAGGGACCCCCTGTGCCTCGGAGCCCAGTCCTCCGCTAGCCCCAGGCCACATCACACAATGCCTTTCATCAGCTCTTCCCACTCCATCTTACACCCCCTTTGGTGCCCCCATCCTTGCACTGAAGCCTGCTTTCTCCAGCACTGATCACTCAGCTGGCCAGATAACAGCTTTCAGTTTCCAGTCAAAATGCATTCATGGGCAGTTTATGCCCATTTGTTCTGGTGCCAACACTGTACTTTATCTTGAACAGATCTTTTCCTTCCTTGATGTTTAGCCTCTTATTGTATTTATAGAGAGCAATGACATTCCCTATCAGCTTCTGTTTTGCTGCACTAAATAACTCTAGCTCTTCTGGCCACGTTATGCAAAGTAGGCTTTCCATTCCCCATCATCACAGCACCTCTTTGCTGCCCATGTTCCCGGGTCACCTTTGACCCAGGGGGCTATTGCTGGACACAGTGTTCCAGATAAGGTCTCACCAACTTTTATCATCAGTTGCTAATCATTTTCTTATGTGAATCATGCCAGAAGACAACATGCTAAAA
Source organism: Mesitornis unicolor (assembly GCF_000695765.1). Taxonomy (NCBI): domain Eukaryota; kingdom Metazoa; phylum Chordata; class Aves; order Mesitornithiformes; family Mesitornithidae; genus Mesitornis; species Mesitornis unicolor. Next base: position 22,488 of record NW_010187947.1, on the reverse strand, counting down.
GGATATACATCATCAAATGTACTAAATACATTGAGAAAAATACAACTATAAACTTTTTAATGTAATATTTCTAAATGTTGGGTGCTTGTGGGCTTTGTAAGACAGTGGAGTTTTGATGACAGATCCTGAAGCACACACAGCCTAGAAAAGGAGGCTGAGGTATGAAAACAACAACCATGGAAACGCAGTGATCAGAATGAAGAGTCCAAGGGAGAAGTGAAGTAGGATTTATTACTGCACTGCAATGGATGATAAAGGAGGTGATTAGGAATTAACTGCCAAATTCAACTCTTCATACTCTCCTGGCATGAAAAACACTTGAAACATAACGATACATATTTACATGAATAAAAATCTCAGCCTGTGGCATTTTCACGACATCTTCCACTTGAAAGCATAAAGGATGGCAAATGAAATTTACTTTATGCTATAAATACTGGTTGCTTTCTACATATCTCCAAGTCAGAACAACAGAAAAATGTAACCAGCATGATTAAGTGAAGAAAAGAAGATCCTTTGTATTTTTCTCCACATGCTCTCAGTCTACTCAGCTATCAAGTAATTTAATGTAAAAATTTAAATTTGACGTTCTCATTGTTCATTTCCGAGGCATGATCCGAATAAAATGCTTGAGGGGAAAACAAAACCTGAAACAAATAGCGTTATTAATTGAATGTTAGTATATAGCCTTTTATGGAATAAAATGTAAATGTACACATTGTGTATTATGATGCTATAATAACTAATTTCTTGAGTCTTTCACAGCAGTTCCAGAAATTAAGAGTCTCTTTCATGATTCCAGCAAGCACTGAGCCATGGCCCAGTAGAGTAATTTTTTGTTAGTATCATACACCACATAAATATCATTGTTTTATCTGATGGAAATGAATCTTTATTCATATGAATCATAGTTATTTTCCAGCCTTTTCATATTATATTCATAAAAGTATGAGGGCAGCTTGAATCATTAAACATTAAACCAAAGGCAGCGTTTGGAAGAGACCTGAATGGGGACCTCTCTGCTGGATTAAATGTAATGTTCTCCTTGCAGAAAATGGCTAACTTGGCTGCACGCAGGAGGTTGGCTCAACGGCCCTGTTAGTTCCCAGAGAGGAGAAATTGCGGTTTGTGAAATTTTGCTCTGTCTAAGAAGCAAATTCCCAGGCATTGTTCAGACACAGTTGCATTAGGCAAAGTCTTTGTACCTTTGCTGCCCTTTGTGGTTCTCAAGACACGCGAGCGTTGTCTTTCTGCATGTAAATCTCTGTGTGTTTTGAAGATATTTTTCCTCCGTGACATAGCCTGGACTGGCTATGGCTCAGATTACAGTGGTTTTCAATGGACATTAAGCACATGCTGATACTTTTTCAGGCAGGAATGACCTCTTGAATTCGGAGCTGTAAAACACAGCTACTGTGTTTACTCACTTGAGGACAAATCATGCTCCACAGGTCTCATATTCTCAGGTTGGTTGTAAACCTTTTTGTTTAGCTTATACTATGCTCTGGGACTCCAATTTCTCACCCTCCTGGGGTCACCGCCTGTACGAGACTCTCTTGAAAAATACGACTGATTCAGTCCCAGTTCTGCGTCAGTCACACATGCAAATCCCTCTGTCAGCTTAAGCATAGCGCCCAATAATGGAGAAAACTCAGCTGCACTGAATCAAAGTTGCTACACAGGATCGCCTTTTTTATTCTAATATCTTTAAATGAGGCTATTTCAGGAAGTGAGAATAATTCTCGTGTAGCAACACAGTTTATATAGCCAACATAAACAAACCTATGCCTGCTTCATGCCAGGCGAGGAGAGAAGGGGGTGGTATTTCTTTTGCTACCATAGGCTCTTTTGCTTGAGTAGTATTTTTGGCAGATGCTACCATATTTAACTTCCCACAATGGCACTGTTTATTTGAGGCCAATATAAAACATCCCTGGCCCTTCTCTTAGATTTTTCAGTCCATTGGTTGACTTTCACATATCCTTTTAAGCACATTTTTTGTGGTGCCTTTGGAATAACTACTCAGTGTCTTTAAACTAAATACTTCTAAGCAATGAGAAATCCTGCTTAGCAGGGCAAGAAAATAAGCTGTACCAGCTACTATTGCTCATGGATTTCACTGCTTTCTGCACACCCTGTTCTCATGAGTAGCTCAGAGGAACAAAACAACTGACCAGAGGTCTACCTAGCCAAGTACCTTGTCGCCAGCAAAGACCAGTTGTGATTACTTGGAGAAGAGGGTAAAAAAAAAGATAGAGGCGCTCTGCCTAATCTCTACTTGAACTTCTGGAAATCATTTTCCCCAAGGCGGCACTGTTTTGTTTTATCAGACTGACCTATGAGAAATTTACTTCTGGTTTTTGCTCTCTGCATTTTTTGTGGTATAGAAAATGTATTTGCAGCTATAAATCTCTCCCAGCTTTGCATTTGATTTTAAATCAGATAACTGTAGCTGTAAAAATAAGTTTCAGATCCTTACAGGAAGTTTACTAGGTCCTTACAGATAATGGCTTATGGTCAGCCAGCACAGCCCCAGATTTCTACAGAACAGGGTTATTTTTCAGGCTGAATCCTCCTTCTTTACATAAGTGCATTGACATTGTTTCTATTTGTACCCATTATGTGTAAGCTGCCAGTCTCTGGCTTTGCTTGTGCTGGAGTAGAACTATCCTCCAACCAAAGCCACTGCCTGATAATATCCAGCTCTGCAGGAGCCACAGGTGCTGATAAGCCACCATGGGCTGCCGTGTGAGTCACGGTGGCCACAGCCACAGGATGTCTCTGCCCAGGAGCACCCTGTGGCGTTGAGGTTGGATCGTGGAGCAGCAAGCGCTTCCCCTGCCTGCCAGGGACAATTGAGGAACATAGGCTTTACCTTTCTTGTCCACTGAAGCAAATGCATTGGGGATGACTCTGCAGTGGCCTATCTGCATCCTGCCTAATGCTTCTCCCAGATGCGTTGTTTCTGCTCAACAGTATTTACTGTTGGTATTTAGGAAAAGACCAGCAGCTCTGACTCTGGATGCTCAGAGCTTCTGGTCATGCTCTTCTACTGTTTTCCACAGGGAAAAATATCACCTATTGCTTTAGTATGCTTATCATCATCGTTGCTTTTTTCCTGTATTTTCCTGTGAAATACTGTAGGGGCCAAACCCAACCCAAACAGC
>NW_010187947.1:16359-19290 GCF_000695765.1 Mesitornis unicolor | reverse complement strand
AGAGTGTCTCCCAGAGGAGGTGCAGAATGTGCACAAACATGAGCTCTGTTTTCCTAAGGACACCTGCCAGAATCCTGCTGATGCATCAAGCATAGGAAAATATTTGGCATAAGCCATGTCTCCAAAGATTTCTCTCCTTGTAGGTAGTGGAAAATACTCATTTTTTAAACATACTTATTTTTTTGGTTCTCTCTCTATAAGTGAATGCTTCTGTCTTTCCCTGCTGCAGTGCCCAATAAGCACAGCCACTTGTGCTTTCTCTGGTCTCTCAGAGCACTTACCCAGTCCCATTTTAGCTCCTGCCTCAAGGTGAATGGTGTGAACTGTTGTCGTGCTGCACTCTCTCTGCTCTGTCCTGTGCTTCTGAGAGTTTCCTTTTTCCCCAGAAGACTTCCCCTAATTCTTTTTCAGTTTTTCAAGTCCTTGTCCTTTCTAACAAATGCCTCTTCTTAAGGGCGACACTAAGATTTTTTTTAACCCATTAATGGGTACTGCTTTCACCAATACACTCACAAGTTGTGCTGAGGTGGTGGCATGACTGGAATATTAATAATCAACACATTAGCTTGCTCGGGAAGGACAGGCGAGATGAGACGGAATGAGATATACCGCTCTGTATCCAAGGGTACATATGTGTGCTGGGAGATCCCAAATGTGGAAGAAGTTACAACCTCTGAGAAGGTAAAAGGGGAAAAGAATACGAAGGCTTTGATTGCAAGGATTGCAAAGTATCAAACAAGGAAGACCTGAGGCTTTTTGTGCCAAAAAACCAGAATCAGCCAAAGGACAGGATTTTATATTAATGAAGGATATTATCAATCCAGGTATTCATTGGTGAAACAATGCAACAGAGCACTGATATCCAGTGAGTTCCTGGAATTACTGGCAATGATTTTTATAGAAGCGGAGGGAGGAGTCAAAAGAAAACTTTTCTAGATTGATGCTAAGCAGTAAAGAATTGTGTGAGTGTGAAGGTGAAAGACAACATGTGTAAGAGTAACCGTGGAGTCACAGGGTATATGACCCTTGGAAAGGAAATGAAGAAGACCTAAAAAAAGGTGATGGACTGGAAGAGTGAAGACTTCAATAAACTACTAGGTAGCTGGTACCTAAGTGCACATAAGCATTAAAACAGCTGTAAATTCCTCAAATAAATGTTTCTAAGGACAGTGGTATACACTAATCCACATTGGAGAAACTACAGACAGTATAAAAAGAGACCAAACTGGTTCAGCTATGATCGTTCATAATATGTGCCCGGAGGAAGTAAAATGAAAACAAGTCAGATTACTCAGGGCACTGAAAAAAGTAGCCTGATCACATAGGACCAAAATCTGTGCTTTGTCTTTTCTCTTCTAACATTCTGTTTTTGCTGATCCAAATTTAGATGTAAAGAGCAAGAGACATGAAGCCCAAGTTCAGTAGTAATAAGGGTGAATCCAAGGAAAGTGATAGTTTCTACTTAAAAATGAGGGAAAGCTATAAAGCCAAGAAGGTTGAAGTAGATAATTTTGCATTGGTTTTCACTCAAATGATCAGCTCTAACCAGCTCTAGCACAGTTAAGACTAATGATCACAGGACTTAGAACAGAGAATAAGTTAAGGAATTATTAGGCAAGGTTAGGTGCTTTCAGATCAGTTGCATCTGCTTGATAAACTCCATCTGTGGATGACACAAAACCTTGGTTAGAAAAAAAATCGATCAGCAGTTCTCTGTTACAGCACAGATATTTCCGGAGGGCTTCCACAGGAATCTGTTCTGGATCATTTTCTGCTTGGTCTCTTTCCTGAGGACCTAAATAATGCAATACATTTAATAAGTTTGCAGATGACATGGAGCTGTAGGACTGCAGATGGACTGCACAATGGGATAAGAATTCAAAATTATCTTGAAGAAATTTGTTGAAGAAATGACTTGCAAAACTCAGAATGAAAATGAATAGGGACACATGCAAAGCGTGGTGTTTGGGCAAGAATGATCACCTGAGTAAATATGGGATGCAGGGGCACCTGCCTGCCTGTTAGGTCTTCAAATAGGAGTCTGGAGTTGCAGTGGGTCACAAGCTGAGCAGGACTCAACATGGCCATGCTGTTTCAAAAAGGCAGGCTCAATGCTGGACTGTGTAAGCAGGAGTATGAGTTAGAAGGCACAGGATGGCTTTCATTTCCTCTACTGAGCATGCTAGGGCATCAGCTGGTGCATCAGACCCCATTTTAACCAATGCCATTCAAAAAGCATGGAAATTAATTAAAAAAAAATCCAACAGAGACATTGGCAGTAGGAAACACAACCTGAGAGTAAAGCCTGAGAGAAATATGCTTGCACAGCCTAAACAAAACAGAAGATAAGAGTGAAAAGGAACTATACACAGTAACTATTGTCAAATAAAGAAAAGGTCCTATAAAAAGTAATTTTTTTTTCCAAAACTGCAGGCTTAGATTATTAAAATTTTTAATTTCATCATTAAGTAAAACTTGCTGGTGGTAAAGTAGCAGAGAGCTAGGTTAGATTGTTTGTGAATAGGGAAACCACAGAATTTCCATTACTGGAGGTTTTCAGGAACAGGTGAGACAGACAGCTGTCAAGATTCACCTAGAAATAGTTTTTCCTATTAGTGGGTAAAGAGGTGGGCTACATGATCTCTTGACTATGTAGCCATATATTCAATTTTATTGAACTGTGCTCCATTTATCATTTAATTTTGCAATTTTTTCATAGGCTCCCTTTGGGGCGAGTTCATTACTTAAAGGCCCAAATCCTACTTATCACTTCCTTTCTGTGGATTTTAAGTGTTAAAATTCATGATGGTCCTGCTTTGGCTACTATACCTCTGTCCTCCTTAAAATCTGGTTTCAGGTTTATAGACCCTGCATTTTTGACTACATTTTCCAGTGGTTCTACAAAAGTCCTCTGAACTGGAAGTTCTGTTA
>NW_010187947.1:966-16328 GCF_000695765.1 Mesitornis unicolor | reverse complement strand
CCTGCTGGACACACTTCCCTGCCACTTGGAAACTCTTGCACAGTGATGCTGTCCTTCAGGTCTTGCATCTTATTGCATGGATCAGCATTATTTCCCCTATGTTGTCTGCACAGAATGCAGCTCCATTTTTTAAGGGACACTAATTCTTAGCTTCAGTTGAAACTATGTAACTCCTTGTATAAGGTCAAACCTATTCTAACTGTGGTAGATAAGTTAGGGAGGACAAGTTGGATCACTGTATCTGTCCCTATCTATGCTGTCAGTCCTAGATAGATGATATTGAACAGGTACTTGGAAAAAAAAGAGTATTTCCAGATTAGATGAATGGAAAGTTCATTCAAAATCTTAAGATGACAGGTGTTTGTCCTTCAAAATATGAACAGGAGAATGATTAGAAGAATGAAGGGTGGCGGCAGGAGCACACGGCTTGAATGTAAATTCATGGCACAGGGGCAGATTTTGTTAATCTTTAAGATATTCCCTGGAGTAAGTTGCAAGGTAAGAAAGAGAACCAGGAGGACCTGGTGACTGAGGCCAGCTCCTCTTCTTTTCCTTAACCTCACTCTTCCTAGCAATTCATTCTTAGGGATTTTGACTTGTGCTCAATTTCCCCAGCAGCAGAGTCCATATGTACTTGATTACTTACACAGGAGACAATTTAACCATGAAAACCTCATATGTGAGGGATTAGCTGAGGGCAAAGTAGGGCTCTTAAACTCGTAATGTAAGTATAGTCATGACAGCACAGTTTGATTAAATTGAAACATTTCACTTAGCAAAGTATAGATTTAAGTCTAATAATTTTAAAGGTGTGAAAAAGGCAGGGGTACTCATTTCACTCAGCACATATTGTCTGCACGTCTGCCTCCCCGAGGAGAACAATGAACAAACCCTGCATGGACAAAAGTAAACAATTATCTTTCCTGTACATCACCCAGCTCCTGGCGCTTGCAATTGTTATGGGCACACCTGCACGGTTTCTACAAATCCTATTACACCTCATAGAGAGAAATGAGGTTAGTGATGCAAAGTTTTATTTGAGAGGCAAGACATGTTGTCTGTATTAAGATAAAATATAAAAGTGTTACGAGTTCTTTTATTTCCTGCAGACGTAAAAGTAACTTATTTGTGATGTCATGCAAATATTCTTCAAGATACTACTCCCATCTTTGTCACATTTTAACAGTTTATCCACTGACCATGGTTTTCATGCTTAATTTTTATGTTTACCATCAGTCATGCAATTCCAATTGACATATGATTTGATTTTTCTGCTACATAAACCAATTTTACATCAGTGTAGTTCCAGTAACTGGGGCTATTCACGCCATAAGAAAAGCACCAAGCCCTTTTTTATTTCCTTTAGTTCGTCTTTCCTAAAGTTCTCAGGCCAGATCCTTAGCTGATTTAATTTTTCTCTGTTGTCTTCAGCACAGCTCTGTTGGCTTACTGCATGGGCAAAAGTTGCCCTTCATCATTACATGTTAATTTTGAAATGACTTGTTTAAAATTTCTGCTGTTCTGTTCTACTGAAATCTTTCCTCTGGGTTGGATATTTTGAGCTCCTTCCTGCCCTCACAGGCACCCATGTGACTTGCTAAAATAATTTCTGTGAAATTGCTGGCCCAACTTGCGAGATAGCTGCCTAAAATTAATCATCTTGAAATGAATGGCCAGTCTTAAGAAACCTGGTTTATACATTTTATATGATGTGATAAATTACTGCTGCAATGTATTGAGAGTTTATACTGAGAGTGACTCAGGTGGACGGTATGAACTGCTTTATTCACCGGCTAAAAATCTGTTCTCTTCTGCCTCGTTTCTGCCTTGTAGAGAGGGGAAAAAAGCAAAGCGGATTTCTGACTGCTTCCGACTTCAGTAACACAGCAAACAGTCCCCCAAGTGCATGTGGAGGCTGTGAAAGTGCAACACCATCACCCTTCTACTATTGCCCACAATTTAAAAGCCAGCCAGCAGCAGGAACAGGAAGAGAAAAGGTCACAGGAGGACAGTGTCCATGGCCAGCATCAGGTTTCAGAGTAGGGACCATAAGGGAGAAAATGAAAAACATTTGGACTTAATTAAGGCACTAATCTGGAAAAATGAGGAACAGCTGAAAGCTGCAGAGTTGGGGCATTGTACAAACTTCTTTTCTTGACTGCAAAGTAACCTTGCTGTAGCTTCTGCTACTGAGAATAAGGAAGGAAGAGGTTGGTAGGAGCTGTGGCTCCGAGGTCCACCCTCCAGCGCTGGTTTTTTAATAGTGCAGTAGCATCAATGAAGGCAGAGGAGGGAGTACAATAGGAAAGGAGTCTGGGAGAAAATGACATACATTGCTTAGAGCTTTGCTCCTCAGAAGAAAGTGCTTTCACATCTTTGAAGATGGGTATTTCTCCGAGGAGTAGCTTTTCAGTTGTCATCTTAAATTTTCTGCTAGAAAATTCGCCTTGTTCTTATATATTATATAAATAGCAGGTAAACCTTGAGTTACATAAAATAATATAGTGGATAATATGCACATATATTCACTTGAATCTATCTCAAAAAATGGGGTAAGACAAGTTGCTGGAGTCCCTTCTAGGCCCTTTGCAAGGCCTATCTACACTACAGCTCTAATGAGCTAAAGGTAAGGGTATCTGGCTCAGTTCCAGCTCTCCGTGTGTGTCACTAATTTGGATATAACAAGGCTGAAGAACAAAATTAGGGGATTTTGTTACACTCGCAGGCCTGCCCATACTTCAGCATAGAAAGTACATTAGAAAAAAACATAGTTCTGGGTATCCCAGACAGGCAGACACTGAAAATACTCAACCTCAAAGGCTGTCCTTTCAACTGCTGTAAATTGGCATAGACATTCATCTGAGTAATTTACCCATTAGAAGCTGTATGCACATGTATGAGGTTATTGAATAAGCAGGGATTCCCGTTAGATGAGGGTCAAAATGGATGTTGTGTGTCTAAATTTCTTTTTTTCTTTATGGCCAAAACAAAGACTAAGAAGTGTATTTTGTCCATGTGCAAAGACTAGGGCAGATTTGCTAGAAGACTGAATTAAGTATGTCTTATGCAAAACTTTCTAAGGAAAGACAGACTTCTAGTCCAGGATTCAGGACAGAGGGATGCTTATGGTTAGGGAAAAAAGGGACAGAGCAATTATTGTTTTATATCCGCTGTCTTCTGCCTTTTAGAATCACATTTAACGGGAGACAATTTTCAGTATAATCAAACAAAAAGTTGGACGTTAGTCTCTTTTTCCCTTTCCAGTTTCCATCTGCAAATTCTCAGCTTTACCAGTTTGATGACCCCTACGTCCATAGCCTTATCTACTGAAATTTGGCTTCATTAAGAATAGAATGATGCTGACTTATACCATATAGGGGCATGGCTCTCAGTCCAGATATGTCTTCGGTTTTGTGAAGAGCTCTGATTCTCCCATGCATTACTTTGTATGCAGCTGTCTGGGCAAACCAGTTGCAAACTGTGCACAGAAAGCTGCTCAAGTACCTGATAGTAGCCTGCATCTATTTTGCATGATAAGTGTAATACATAAAGATAAGGTAGTGCAGAATCAAAGCAACCTCTTATTCCCTCCCATAACATACAAGAAAAGGATGGAGCATTAATGTTTACTGAGGTAAAGAATTATGTAATAACTTGATATTATTGAGAAAAATGAAATATAGCTTATTTTTTAATAGAAATATGTACTACCCAGTAAGTAGACTTAGAGGTTTGTGGGTCTCACATGAAAGTTCTTTTAAAACTACATTTAATGGAAAATCTTTCTAAAAATGGCTGTGGCATGCAGTACATAGTACAGTTGTTGCTTTGAAAAATTCTGTGTCTGCAATGGTATGAAAATAAAATCCCACATCAAAGAGTACAGTACAAGTTAACCCTGACCCACAGACAAAGGATATTCATGCAAGGATGTGTGGGTTTTTTTTTTTTTTACTAAGCAACGCTTTTCCATTTTGTTCTTTTTGAGTTGCAAATATTTTCCTCTTCTCTTGTTTCCTCATCACTGGTGAAATGTGTTCCCTTTCAACGTGAGCAGAGAACTGGAGAGGTGTGCCAAAAGGCCCAAACTTGCAATTTAAGGGATGCTCACGTGGTTCACTAGAAGCTGGTAGAGCTTATTCTGGTATCGTTTAAGACAGATTCTTGCTGATGGAATACCTCTAGGTGAAATACAGGTCTTTTCGAATTCAGGGCAAAGAGTGACTTCAAGGATGGCCAAATGAAATCACCTTCTAGAGAAAGCACTGGAAATACCTTTGTTATTTATATGTTTGACTTAAGCCAAGTGATCTAACTGCGGATGAATTTCAGTAACGTAAGTCCCAAGTGATGCCATTAGAGTCAACCAAGTTAATCTTGTTTTATGTATGTGGGATTGGGATCAGGATTTGTCTAAAGATTTTTTCATTCTTTTAAGTGAAAGAAGTGAAACTAAAGGTTCTTATTTACAGCTGAATAAGTATGTAAAAACAAGAGTAATTATGGATAGAAAGGAGGATTACAGTGAAGTTCTCTAAAGTCTCCAGCCTACCAGGGAGCAGCTTCTGTCTCCACTGCCTCTGCCAGCCTTCAGTTACATGCCATTCTTAAATTTCTTTTCCAAAACCCTCACAGGATCAAGGCAGGTTCTGCCTTTTCTTAAGTTATCTTGCTTACCTACAATATCACCAAACAGGCTTTCTACTCCTTTTTGGCTCTTGAAAGGACTGGCAGCATTTTAATGATTATAAGTGGCATTTGTGTAAGACAGCTATATGAGAACTCTGTTGCTTTTTTTTTTTAACCGTTACTGTTGTCTGAGGCAAATTTAGCCATAGGTGCCAGGCAGTAATCATTAATGTCCTGCCATGCATGTGTGTGGACTGCTGCTGAGGTCCTGGGCTCAGTCCTGTCCTTGAGAGGTGGTATGTTTAGTTCCACCTAGGGGTCACTGAACATGAACATCTAGAAGTCACTGTCAGAGCAAATGAAGCAGAAAAGGTGCTCCCAAAACTCAGTGGACACAAATATCTTCCCTCTGCTTTCTGAAGAGATGCCAGTTCCTCCTGTGTATACACCTGGTAGGGCAGCACTGCTCAAAGAAACATCTCAATCTTCCATGGCAACAAGCCCAGAAGCTGATCTGCCAGCCCTAGCCTGGTTAACTGCGAGCAGGCAGTAAGTGGAGGTGGCCTGCTTCCCAAAGAGTAAGAGCAACCTATTTCTTCTGCACTGTGGACAACTTTCACACTGCTGCTCTGGTGCTGCCACTCTTAGGTGACTTCTAGGACACAGATTTCTAGGAACTGTCCTTTGCCTTTCTGACAATCTGCTAGAAGTGCCCGTCATCTGAGTTTTGCTTCACCACCAGTCCCAGCAGCCCAGCTAGCTGGATGACTCTACAAGCATGTCTCATGTCATGTGGAGCAATTCCAAAAAAATAGCTCTTCAGTTTTCATCTTCCTGCCCTTTCTCCATTAAGCAGATTCCCATGTTCTCAGAAGCCCTGTGAGACTACGCTGCCAAATCCGTCTGCCTGCATGCCTGCCAATGCATGGATACTCCGATAGACACGTGCAGGGCACTCAGCAGCATCCCCTGCACTGCCTGTCAGCAGGTCAAAAGCGGCACTGGCAAAATCATCAGATGCCAGCAGAAGAATCATGGGAGTTGTTAGTTTTCAGTCCAGTCTCCAAATTCCTATAGTTTCTGGTAGGCATCCTAGAATTCACTATTAGAAAAACCAGTATGGAATAGCTTCATGGAATACTGAAGGTTTTATTCATTTAGACGTAGAGCTGCAGAGACTGTACGATTAATCAGAAAATCACTTTCACTGTGGGAAAAAAAAGGTGGTATGGGTGTACTTCTGTTTAATATAGCTTAATTACTGCACTTTTAATGAATGAATAAACTAATCCAATGGAACAAACCCAAGAAGACATACCCAGGAATTTCCCACTGACATCCCCCATGGCATGCCCATTCTTTGCATCTTTCCTGTTCACTGTTTAGTAAAAAGGACTTCTAATTTCGTACACTTTATTCTTCAGCCTGTTTCAATTAAGAGTACCCCTACAGTAACTTTGCTTCATTCTCTCTTCTGTACAGAGAAAAGCTTTTCTGTTAAGAATCAAAACAGCCCTACTCTCATATTCTGGTCTTGTATTGTGCATATTCTGGCATCTTGAATTTTACCAATGCAAATGCAGAGACATGATCTCTCTGCATGGGGGAAAAGAAGTAGTTATTTATACCTCACATAGAACATGCTTTGGTACGTGTTCCTAGCTACATATATAAAAAAAGACAATTACTAACTCAACAACAGCTCCTGAAAAATTAACAGTCTCAATTCAGTGACATTTTTCATTGTGCACCTTCATTTGGCTTAGTACGCTATGCATGAAAGCATCAGATCTAGAATCATTAGTGACAGCAACTAAACTTCAGCTCTTACATCCTATTCCTAGGGGCTTTTTTTATTTATTTCAACATAATTCTGACTACATTTTCAAGTCTAAAGCATATAATTCATAAAAACAGTAAGCCATTCACAATACATTAGAACCTTTGTTTTCTTCGTCCATTTAATTTATCAAGGACTATACTTATGTCTTAAAAGCTTGAAAATTTTGTGCTGAGTGCCAATATCAATTAAGTAGTTTGCTTTAAATTACTTTTTTATGTGACATTTGGGAAAAAACTGGTGATAGCAAAACTTATATTTTCTCCTTCTTCCTTTCAGGTGTAAAGCAAACTTTGACTCTCTCATATTCAGCCTCTCTTTCAGACATGTAACTTACATCCATCACATTTCATCTCTAGACAGGAAGCTCTGACTCTCAGTTTCATGTAACTTAAATTATGGAACACGCATGCTCATGAAATAGAAGGTAGTTGTTGCTTATTTAAAAGGAAATAAACAGTGGGGAATATGTTATCATCACTATCAAAGAGAGCTTTACTGAATTATTCCTTTGACTATAGTATGAAACATCCAACTTTAAATCTCAGTAACTCAAGTATGAACAAATGGACTAAGAAAATGCTTTTCTGACCAAAGTTTCATCTATTCCAGTGTCCCATCTCCTAGTAGATACGCAGAAAAGACTATTACAAGGAAAGCGTATTCCAGTACTGCGTTGGAATACTCTCCAACCTTCCATAATTTGCAGCACTGGGGCTAACCCAAACCTCATTTTCTTGCATTTTCTACCCCTCCATGGACTTTTCTACCAAGAATTTTTCCACTTGCACTTTGAAGCCAGGTAAACATCTGAATGCATCTGAAAACATAATCAATAGAAGACATGCAGTGAGCCAAATGAACTGGCAGCCCATTGAACACTGTCAGTAAGACTGCTTTACACATTAACTGTAGTTCTTAACCGATGCTGCTTTTCTGTGCTCCTTTCTTGCACACTAAGCAAAAGAATGTTGCTTCCTTATACCTTGTGATTGAAACACATCATTTTTGGATCTGCTCAATGCTTCACTCTCATCCCTTTCTCATACTACTTATGTCTCAACAGAGAAATGTAGCTACAGTTAACATATTTTTAGATATTATTATTATTGTATACTATACTATACTATACTGTACTATATATTATTGTATACATTATATATAGTATATTTATCATTATTAGGCTAACACCTTTCTTTAGCTTTACTTCACGAGCTGGAATTTCTAGCTAGATTGCCTGTGCCAAACAAAAGCCCTTCTCACTTACTTCCTGCCTGGCCATGCTGCTCTGGAACCTGGAGTGGGGGGAAGCAGCTATGAGAGACTTCAGGTCCCAACAATCCCTCGGCATAGAAACAATCCCTGTCGCTTTCAAACTGAATGGACCCATCTCACACCTTGGGTGCATCTACTGCATAATGACCAGGATCTGTTCTACTCCTTTGCTGTCCTCTGTACCAGAGACATGATGAGGTTCCTGAGACCAGGCATCTCCTTTCTTCTCTATCTGCTAAGTAATTCAGCAAGTATATTAAATTTCCTTTCATTTCTGTTCTCGTTACTATGAGGACTACAATTGGTAGCAATTCCCTAGGATATCCTGCATCCTTCTTGTGACATATTTTGCCCTTAACCCAGGAGATAAATTACCAAAATGCTTCCATTTCTTTCTATTCAGGACACAGATGTCTTGGCACAGGATTTGCACTGAAGAATCACAGCTCAGTATTACCAATCTTTTCCTTCCTCTCACTGCTATACTGCTCATGGCCGAGAGCTGGGCTGTCACTGGCCTTATAAACTTCTTTTCCTAACCTGGCTGCTTAAGGAAATGAGTTAATTGCAGTACTACTTTTCATCTGGTTTGTTTTTCTTTTTTTGTTTGTTTGGGTTTTTTTGTTTTTGTTTTGGTTTTGGTTTTTTTCCTGCCTGTCAGCACCCTGACTGTAACATTGGAAACCACCAAGAAACTTTGTCTACTCTGAAATGGGTAGAGATGTGAAGAAAATTACATTCAACTACATGCAATAAGCAGGTAGGGAAGAACAGCGAGATAAAATAGTGTCATTGTGCGGGATTATTGGACATAAATTGTAACACATTTCAGGTGGCAGCGGCTGGCTGCTGAGCCAGCAAGCTCAGAGCACCCCAGCCATAGTACTGGTGCCCCTAGCAAAACTGGGAGCATCAGGATGGTCATGAATGCGACTGAGGTGGACGAATGTATGGGAAATCAAGGTTCAGGAATATTAAGACTAGTGAAACAACTTATTTTCTTGCCTTATGAAAGCCTTTTAAGAACATACTGTTTATGACTTAAAAGCTAGCATCAGGTTTTGTGTTCATCTGACTTTTTTAGGATCACAATGTACTATATGAGCATTATATTATTTTCGCTCACACGCCTTCTGAAATTAGGCACTCACTGTATTAATAAGTAAAAAGTGAACTGGCTTTCCTCATTTAAAGTACAGAACAAGGTTTTTCTTGGTGGACCTTATTCACTAATACCTTTTTAATACATCTATGTACAAATAATATACATGAAAAATAAAATACCAGTAAATGTGTCAACTACTTAAAATACTCAGGTAATAAGCTATGAAAATTATTAGGCTTCTTCACCATTGATTAAAAACTATAATAGTTGGTTCCATATATACGTATTATATTGATACTGAAAATAACAAGTATAAGGAATAAATTTTGAATGCTTTTAAACATACTGATTTTCTGGGGATTTCAGAGGACAGACTTCTGTTTAATCGCATTTCTGGGCTGTTGCCAGGCTGTCACTATTCCCTAGAGCTGAATCTCCGGACATCAGAGGTTCTCCCCTGGAGCTGCATCTGTAGACATTAAAGATTCAGAGTTGTTACATACCTTGAGCTAGGAGAGACGGGGGACTTGGGCCTAATTACAGCTTATGCCCATTTAAGGTTCTCTACGCTTAGTGCTTTGCCTTGATGCAAATGAAAATCAGGTCCTCAGTTACTTCAAAAGTACAAAAAAAGGTTAAAATTCTGTTTAACTTCCTCTTCTTATCAAAGTCTTGGAAAAAGAGAGCCTTTTTACAACCAATGAGGCACTGCATGTTTTATCTGAAGTGTGCCGTTTAAAAAGGGTGATTGATTTTTCCACATTAAGAGCAGAATAGCAGATCTGTGCCTCACTGACTCTTACACAGATACCTGCTAGCAACAGAGATGCTCACAATTCAAACCAAAGTGGCATTTCTGGGTTTTAACTGTAGGATTTGCAGGGCTTAATTCCTTTGGCCTTGTCTTAAATTAAGAGCTAGAAATTATTTCCCCATGAGACTTCAAGTTAGATCTTTGCCAAGGCCATGGGTCACTTGATTGCATCCAGAAGTTTACTCTAAACTTAGCTGGTGATGTGTCGACGTAATGAGGTTTCAGCACGTGATACTTCATAGTGACTAAAGCTGGTTCCCATGATTTTTTAATACAGTTGGGGAATAGGAGTACAAAAAAATCCAAATATAATTTTCAGGGTTTTAGCCTACGTTATATTTTTCCATAAATGCATGCATTTATGTGGACCTTTGATTTCTTACTTCTCTCTGTAGGCCACAGAGTTATTCATGGAAATGAAAAATAAAACTGCCATGTAGATGCACTGCTGTGAAAAAAAACATTACTAATTAAATGTGGAGTAAATGATACTGATAAAACCTCTTGGTAATACGCCTGGTCACTGTGGGACAAGAGGTCACACTTCACGTGCCAAGAATGACAGCGTGATTGTTACGAGGGTTTGAGAACCAGTCGGGGAGTCAGTTCTCTAGTTCAGTGACCCCGCTTCCGTGGGAACTGTATAAACACAGAAGCTGACCAAATAAATTTAGATGTATTTATAAATCTCTTGTGTAGTGGAGTACACTGAAGACAAGGGATGTAGAAATTACAGACTGCCGGTAATGGTAAAAGAAAACAACAACAAACATAACTTTAAATATATATTATATAGAGCAGACAAGGAAAAAATAACAGCTTTTGAGGGAAGCCTGCCAGTAGCTTGGTGACACTCAGCTTTTCCATACCAGGATCCTTTTCCCATCTGGTTTGCCTCTAAGATGAGCCTCCATCTTATTTAGCAGTCTGGGCAGAACAGATTGGCTGGGGTCCTCTGAGAAACCTTGCAATAACATTAAGGCTTCCTCACCTCAGTGCCTAACTGGAAAAGGAGAACATAGTTTTCTTGCTCACTGGGTATCATACAGATAAAATATTCAAATTATTTCTTTAAAATGAAAGTAAGGAAATACTAAAACTGCCTTAAGAAGTATTAAAGAACTATTTTAAATGTCTTGCGGTTAAACTGAATAAAATTCCCATTCCCATACATTTTGCAGAGACCTATAGGATGACGTAAACCAAGTCCAGAAGCAGCACAGGAGATTATAATTTTCATTAAAACCATCAGTCTATCTTGTGATTCAAGAGCAATTCTCTCACCCTCAACTCCTCAGCTCTGCTACACAGGGCTGCCTGTGTGCCACCTTCATATTCCCAGTACCGTCTGTGCCAACTCCGTCCTGGAACAGTCATCTGGAGACCCAACAAGCAAGACTTCTGCACGATGAAACTGAAACACAAAGAGGCATTTCCTTCTATTACAGCACAGACATATTGCAAAACTCACACAAATGAAGAACTTTATGAGAACGTGTAATAAACCATCTAGAAAGCTGTAGCGCATCCTTGCTGCATGTCAGCAGGTGTTAAAAGGAGGGTGACCTGTGCAAGGCTCCTGCTCTAGCCACTGCCTTGAAAGGTCTCACTGTGAGCTGTAATCTTTATTCAAAGGTTTATTTTTATGAAGTATCCCTTCATCGTCAGTGTAACGGCTTCATGACCCACCTCAAAATTCTAAGCAAAAATAATTTAATCCTTTGGTTTCTGAAGCACAGCATCCCCTATTGCTATACAGCATTTCTAGAATAAGATATATGGTGGTAAAGTATTATTCTTGGATTGCAGTCACAAAGGGCATTTTATGCTTTCTTTAGAAAAAAAAAGCCGTATTTTAATTTTTTCAGTCTTCTAGTATTTGTTCCTCTTTTCAGGCTTCACTGACAGTGCTACAGGAAGTTTCACAGCAAATACCTTTTATCCCCTAGGATGCATAGCAGCCGGCCTGGCTGACGGACTTAACAACTCTGCACATTTTTCAAATATTTCCTTAACTGCTTTTTAGGAACAGCTATTTTTATAAACCTTTTGTTACTTCTAAGTTGTCCAACCTTTATGGAAATTTCTTTCCAAATGAATACAAAACAGTCTCTTCACTGCTTCTGAATCATTAATTTCTGTCCTTCCCATTTAATCTTGTGCTTATTTTCAGTTTCTCTTCACCTTCTTTATTCTGTTCATGAAAGCTTATTTTTCCCACACTTTTAAGTATAGTTTCATTTTTTCTATCCTACTTTAAAAATATTTTTATTTATGTACTTATATCTCTCATCTTTCCATTTCCAAAATGTTCTGCTTTTTTTTTTCTTTTAATTCCCATTGCTATAGTTCTTTGTAGAGGCTTTTTAGTCCCCAGCAGCAGTAAAAAATATTTTGTGATGCTGAGAAGTTTGGTTCTTCCTGCTTGCAAGCCTGCAGGTTTCCTCTCAGTCATGCGGGTTTCCTTGGCTTCTCATTAAGAAAAACAAAAAAAGAGACAAGAACTATGTGTTCTTGGCTTGTCACGGTATTTTGTTACCTTGAAGGACAGAGATCAACTTGTTGGGCAAAAAATGACAACTTCAGAACAAGCAGCTTGGTTTTTTAAAAATAATTTTTATTTGGCATCACCAGTCAAGCTTTTCATGTTGCTGAAATCTATTGCTGTCTTTGAAAAATCAGTCATTCTATGCTGGTACAAAATCAGTTCAAAGAGAGATTTTTCTTATTTTATGATTTCTTAGAAGCTTTAGAAAGTGTCACCTCAAAAGAAGGATAATAAATACTTAAACTATGTTCCTACTCTCTTCTATAAAGCAATAATAATGGATATAAATTCTGACCTTCCACGTATCACTACACAAAAGCTATGTTGAAGAGTATTAGGAGGTTGAGAAATCACATCCTGAGAAGTTGGGAAATGCCAACAAGCATTATTTTGGCTTTTGTCCACTTGTGCATGATGATACAGTTCTTAGTTATGTGTGTACACTTGAAAAAAAAACAAACAACAGAACAAAATTATTGTTTTGACTACAGGGCTGCACACTAGCAGTGACGGATTCTCATCCTCTGTGCAAATGAAGTCATGTGGTTTTGACCTGTAGTCTGCAAATAGATGTTATTGTAAGGGGAAGTAGGAAAATTAGGCACCTTAGATCCATTCCAGGATGTGGAATGAGATGTGCTTTTGTGTGCAAGACTATTCTGCTTGTTTTCCCTAAATTTGATCCTTCTTCCTTCTACCTACTCCTGCAAGTCGATCTTCTCACACTTCAGCAGACTGAAATCAAACATCTACTTCACTTATGGACCTCTGCGCACTTTCAGTCTTCTTATGCAGTCGGTTTTAAGAGAAGTTGAACATCATTATCTGAAAACCTCCACTCGGCCATGTCCTAGAGGTACCCAAAGGTACTTGTACCTGGAGGTGCTTGAACTTTGAGGAGCTGGGCTTCATCCCTTTGAGGTAGGCTCCTCTCTCAGTCAGAGGAAAAGAAACAGGAACTTACAGGGCACCATTGACACATTTGAGACTTTAGGAGCCAAACTGCTGCCCAGACTCCTTTGACACATTGTCTTTACACTCATTCACTCTGAATTTTAAGCAAAGGTGTTTCTCAGTAGCATTCTAACAGCCCTGCCAATTGTTGGCAGCATTTGTTTCAGATTTTCTTCTCATTTTTCTGAGCTGTACTTTTTTAGATCTGCTCTTTTCCTTGGATTTCCCCCCATATTTATTTTACTTGCTTGTTCTGCTTAGTTGATCTGGATCTTGGCTTCCTTATTATCTTAACTGACATTTCTCCTTTTTTTTTCCCCAAGACTAGTGTTTCAGAATTTAAAGGTTTGACAGGTTAATGATTACAAAAAGGAATATACTTAAACCTCATTATATTTTTTCAACTTCAAAGAGTTTTCCTCATATTTATTAATGTACCTTCACAATATTTAAGTCAGAATTATCACTGCTGTTTCAAAGCTAGGGGAACTGAGGTGCAGACATTAAAGCCTAACTGTCTTATATATTTAACAGGTACAAATAGCCAGCAGGAGGCCTAATCTGTGGGATGCAGGAGAAGTCAGGTACTTAAGGTTTTTCAAAGTTTGTGTTTGGTGTTGTTCAAGTTCCCCAAACTCTGTGCTCTAGTGCAGTGAATTTAAATGCCGTAGTCCCCATAGTATTCTCAAAGGCTGCTGTAGTACTCTAAACTTAACCATCTGAACCAAAACTAACCTAATCTATTCCCTACCTGGTCTAAACCAAACTAGTACTATGCAGCAATACCTTACTGCATGTGGTGGATTTTCTCTAAATGTGATATAAAGTTCCTCCATGTAGACTAAAGTGCAAGAGAGAATAGCAGACTAACGGCTCATGTTCTAAAACTTCATGAAGTCTGTGAGGCATTACAGTTGTCTGGACAAGCTGCTTTACCCAAAAAGGCTTCGGTTCAAAGCACTGCAGAAGACAGTGGCTCACCCCTTTATTACAACATATTGGCATTTCCACTTGCACTGATATATGGCAAAAGCATTACTGTGAAAACATCTCCATTTATTTAATTCTGAAAATATACTACATTGCTAAATATTTAAAAAATGGTGTGGGCTTTAATACTATGATTTTTTTTTAGCCAGTTTATTACCCTAAACAACTAATACTAAGTAGCGCACATCAGTACTGTACATGATAAAATTCTTAATCAGGTAAGTATGCTCTTCAGTTTATTCTATGTGATAGTCATAATTTACAGACTACAGAGGAAGAATGTTCTCTACATAAGTTACACTAAATCATTACCAATACAATCCTTAAAACAGTATCTCTTTGTCCATTGAAGGTTGTAAAAAGAGAAAGTAATACCTTCAACAGGAGTCACAGCTTCATTTTATTCTATTGCATTGATTGTTCGTTGGTTACTAAGTTCTGTTCGCTTTCAATTCTAGGTATAAACTCATTCTGTCACTTTGCTTTTCAGATAAACTCATTCACAAAAACCTGTAAAATAGACCTGAGATCATTGATAAGTTTTTCTGTAAAATACTCAATAAACAGTAATTCAGAATATCCTAACTTAGGATGCTGAGGTGCTACTCCACACAAAATACTGTCT
The DNA here is from genome assembly GCF_000695765.1 of Mesitornis unicolor. Lineage (NCBI taxonomy): Eukaryota > Metazoa > Chordata > Aves > Mesitornithiformes > Mesitornithidae > Mesitornis > Mesitornis unicolor. The sequence goes on along the minus strand of NW_010187947.1, from coordinate 1,548 downwards.
TAAACAAGTTTCAATTAATTATTTTCCCACTATTGTTTTAAAACTTGAAATTCCAGATTGACATTAATTACTGCTACTACAAAGTTCCTATAGTTTACTGTGATTGAGGTTTGAGGAAAACTAATATACTCTCTATCAGAAATAACTGATCTTTTCTGTGAATACTGAAAACTCTCTATAATGGAAGTTTATATTGTCATCAGATCTCTTCTTCACCAGCAACAGAAAAATCCATTGTAGCATTTTATTATATTTTTAAATGAAAACTAATAGCTGGTAAAGGCATAAACACATTTGCACATCAGAATGAATATTTTAGGTCTCTCCAAGTGGCACATAATGTACCAGGAACTATCGTACGCTAATTATGCCTCATTTGGGGATCAGAAAGGCAGTACACATACTGAATATAGTAATGGTTTTGCTTAAGCAACAGTTAAGACTTGTATGACTTCAAAAGGAATTATTATTTTAAGACAACGTGGAGGATTCACCTTCAAATTCATCGTATTTCATAGGTTCTCTAACTGCAAATCACTTCAGCTTTAGTGGGCACAAAAAGGTGAGGAATGTTTCTTTTTT
>NW_010187947.1:0-953 GCF_000695765.1 Mesitornis unicolor | reverse complement strand
AATTATAAATAACTTTTAAATGATGTATATTGAGCACAAGACCAGTTATTTCAGATAGAAAGCTTCCGAGTGGAACATGAAACTGAAGGACAGTATCATATCATAAAGGTACCTTGCTTCTGAATTGACTTTGAGCCAGCCTGTCTGTTTTATCACCTCACATTTCATTTGCCAAGATAGTTACTGTATTCATAAATTTGTGTTTACGTTCAAAATAACTAATTCACATATATTTTTATGAGATCCGAGTTCAAAAAGAGCCTAAACTTTTCATTTCTTTTTATTGTTCTTCTACACTGGAGAAACAGTTTTCACAGCCAAAGACTCAAATTATCTGTTCTTTCCCCTGTCTCTTTGCAGTGAGCTCCATAGAGATTTTCAGAAAACTGCACATATTGTTTCAAATATACTCGTAATCGTTAGCATACTGTGTAAACCTACAAATTTCGGCCTTAGTTACATGTAGAGAAATGTGGATATTCCATATTCTTTGCATCTTCTCCCGCACCAACCCCTATTTTAGGTGCTTTGAGACTTAGTACCATAACAGCATCATAATTCTAAGCAGCTGGTAGAAAAAAAGACTTCAGAATTGAAGGCTTAGCCTAACCCCATTTTCCTTGCTCCCACTTCCCAGGAGCTGTGCCAATGCCACTTCACAGATGTCTGTGTTGTAGCAAGGAGCCCAAAACTGAACACGGTATTCAAGGTTCCCCCACCAGCACCGAGTATAGGGGAAGGATCACTTCCCTGGGCCTGCTGGCCACACTATTTCCAATACAAGCCAGGACACTGTTGGCTGGCCTGGCCACCCGGGCACGCAGCTGGCTGTATTCAGCCGCCTGTGCTCTCCTGTGGCCCGGGGATTGCAGGTCCCTCACATCCACTTTCCAGAACAAGTCCTGTGCTTTCCAGAGCCTCCTTTTCCAACCCGCCTGCCGAAAACCCCAATC
>NW_010187946.1:2521-9807 GCF_000695765.1 Mesitornis unicolor | reverse complement strand
GGGGGAGGCGCGCCTCTGTCCCGCTGCCGTGCCCGCATGCAAGGCCCTGCCAGCCGGGCCGCTGGGCGGCGCTGCGGCGCCCGGAAGCGCTCAGCGGCAAAGAACTGTCCCAAAAAAACTGCACAGAAGAGCTGCTCCGTACAGACTTACACTTACACTGGGGTGCTTATAGTTTACCTGTATTCATCATCTGTTACATTCGGTGGACGTTGCATAGAGAATAAACAATGCTTTCACTTTTAAAACGGGACCCCGGTAACGTGCCATTTCAGGGTTTCTACAAGGCACTGTAACACATAACCCAGTAGTGGTCTCCCTCTTGGCATTCAGATGAGCAAATAGGCCCAAATAATATTAACGACTACTAGAAGTACTTTTGCAATGTAAGCACAGTACAGCATTTTAGTACCATCACAGTGGAGTCTGATTAAAATCTGTAGTGAGTGCCTTGTTCCTAAATGGAGTAAAAGAACACAGATTTTTATTTTTTTTTATTACCTTTCTTTAGCTTCCTGGCTACAAAAACGGTTGAAAAAACTTCAGACTCTGCAATTTAGAGAAATGCAGAGAGGGATGAAAACACTGCACAGCATAAAAACTCAAGTGAATCAACTTAGTATTTCAAGTTTTTAAGCTGAAACAACAGGTAAGACCAGTGTGAACGCTTAAATAAACCCTTCCTCCAAAGGAGGATGGCGCAGCTGCAGACTCACTAGAGTCCCAGCAACTGCACCACAGATTTAGTGCGCATCGTTGAGCTGCCTTGCCACGCTAAGGATGTGCTTAGCTCCCTTGCTCAGAAGTAAACTAGCTAGTTCAACACCAAGGTTCTCTGCAGCTTCCTGGGCCTGACCAGGGACATTCTTGGCTGTGATGCCAACATGCTGCACATCATCGTTTGGTCCGTCTTCATTCTGCAAATATAAACACCTCTACGTAAGGCGGTGGGAAGGAACAGGCAATCAATAGCTTAAGCCACATGGAAAAGGGTAAAATTTGTGGTCTGAGGAGCCTGGAGAACAGCGCTCTGTTCCAGTTTCCAAGCAATCAGACCAAAAGTCATGGCCAGATTTCAAAAGGTCTGGTTTTGTCATTCCGTTTCGGGTTTGGATTTTGAACCCACCGTGGTTCCCATACCTGTTGGGAATAGTTAACATTGGTCTGCATAGTCTCCTTCAAGCTGTCGGATCCATCCAAACTGTAGACAGCTCCAGTCAAATACAACTTGGGAAGACACACATACAGAAGGGATTAATACCATGCTGACAAACAGAAAGCCAACTACCCTTTCTTCTTCTTTTAAAAAAAAAACAACCAGCAAAAACATGCAACGTACGAAGGCGAGTCTGGAGGGGAAGGCTTTTGTGGCACAGTGGTATCAGCAAGGAAATTAAGTCCCATTAGGGAAGATTTGACTTCCCAAGGCTCTATTCCAGCTTCCCACCTGCCTAATCACACTCCATTATGTCAAAACACCTATATTCTGGGGTCAAATGCAAGACTTTCAGAACTCAGGGCAACAATACCTTTCAAGAAGGAGTCGGGGCAGGCAGAGTCTGGCACTTGTTATAGGGGCATCTTCTATGAGACTGAGCTTCAGTAGCCAGACCCACAGCCGTACTCCTGCACTGGCCACAAACCCAGAAGGCTCAAATAAGGAGCCCACCTTCCCTAATTGGCTATAAAGATCTCTGCAGCAGTTACCTTTGGGGAAGGATCACGGAACTGGCACACATTGGCACATTTTCAGAAATAATCCCAGGTAAACACAAAATGCTCCTCACCTGGCCATCTTTCAGCACACTGTTAACAGCAACAGGGACGCTACATCCGCCCTCCTAAAACAGAAAGCAGCTGACATAGAGGCTCCTACCTGACAAGTTCAAAGCAGAGCCCTCTGAAAAGTTTAGGCTGCACATAACCCTCTCCCATTGCTCTTAAAGCCCTTCTCGATTCAGAACTGATGTCCACTGCACGGCTGTAGGAAAGTGTAACAGCTTTCCCATGCTGCGGCGTCAGGCCAACTAGCAGAGCGGTATTTACCACTGCAGGGCAGAAGAGCACGGATGCCGCACCTACCAAACGTTTCATAAAGGCTCTCTCAGCAATGCAGCATAACACGGTGTCTGCATCGTGCAGAGCAGATACCATATTCAGTATCTCCTGGTCTTTGGCACGAACTTCCACTGCTAAGGCACCCTGTAAGAAGAAGAAACACACAACATAATCATAATTAATCATTCCTCAACTTCATGCAACTCTGTGCACTCAGCACGAGTCATGACACAGAATTCAGAATTGCACTTCACTAAGTCTTAGATGTTTACGGAAACGCATTACAAAACAACCCACTGGTTGCAGAGATGCCCTATAGCAGCTGCTGTGCAGGGAAGGTCGGAACTCACTTCAGCCACGTGTCTGAGATCATGCTGTCACCTCAAAACCATGCTAGTACCTATCTCAGTTATGACTGCATACATGGAAACACCCACCCCAACATCCCTTTGTGACAAGGTGGCTGGATAAATCCAAGCTTCCCAACCTTTTCTGAAGATAAAGATCAAGTGCTGAATGAGTAACAGTGACAAAACAATTGTTTCTGACACTCCAAATGAGATGAGGGGCAAGTAAACGCACAGTACCTCACAAACACATGATCAAAATCACTGTTTCAGACTGAATTGGCAGACTCGTCACTTGCAACCACTAATGCAGAGCCAGCTCAGGCTTCTCAAGCTCGATATCCAGTGTGCAATGCTCTGCAAACTCAGCCACATGGCCAGCGTGGGCTGGAACGGTTCGCCTGCCTAGAAACAAGAGCTCTAGGAGTGTGCTCCAAGGCAGGTGTTTCGGCTCCACCCCATGGGGGTAAGGACACCGTGCATAAGGGAGGAGGGAGCGTCGCAGGGCAAAGGTATTGCAGCAGCTTTGCACAATTATCCCCGTACAGTGCGACTCCGACCCTGCCAGAGCCTGCACCGCAGCTGCCACGTCATCCCTGTGCAGTCATGCCACGAGTCACCTTTACCATTTACTGTTTTTCCATTACTGATGGAAATCAGCCCCCCACCACACCAGGTAACAGCCCCAACTACTGTTCTTCCCACACGCTAAGCCCATAGCAGCGTAACGGCCAACGAAAGAGACCAATGTAGTACTTCCTTGGCAATCAACACATGAGAAGTATTCAGTGCGATAAACTTCTCCAACACGTCGTACCGCTGCCAGCTTTCAATACGTAGCACAGCTTAAAATACTAAAGTGGTAAGGTACCTGACCAACAGCATACAGACAATCTTCAGGGCTTAGGAGCTGGAAGAAAGTAAAATCAGCATTAACTCACATTGCACTGTTCAGAATACAGGAAGCAAGAGCCATATTCTATGCTCACCTCTGACATCAAAATATTTTGTGCCCAATCAAAGAAATACCACCTCCCGCTTCCCATGCTTCAGTATTTTCACCCCTGAAGGGAGGTAATGCACTTTCCTTCACCTGGACCATAACGTGAATTAGCTATTCCAAAAAATCTTATGTCACACACATTCCTGTGCTGCTAGGCAAGTACTGTGAAGTGCTGGGAGATGACCAGATTACAAGCTGTTACTGCACCACAGAAAAGGGAACAGTATAAATATCTGTAGCCAGAAAACTCAACCAACCAACCAACCAACCAACAAGTCCTCCCTGACTCAAATCACGAGCTAACATGGCAACAGATTCAGCAGACCACGCGCTCATCTGCGACAGGACAACTGCAAGGTCTGAAACCCGAGCAGTTGATGGCTCAGCAGAGTACGGTATCTTCCGCTTTGCTGCTCCTCACCTGTCCGATGCGATTCTCCCAGCCCATTCTCTTCAGTCCCGCAGCAGCCAGGATGATGGCACTGAAGTCTTCCTTCTCATCTAGCTTCTTTAGGCGGGTATTTAAATTCCCTCTCTGAAGAAATGATTGAGCAAGCATAGAAACACCAGGCAAACAGTTCCACAGCCATATAACATTTGGTCAAGCGCGTTTACAGAAGATACAGAACTCAACAGGCTCGAAATGAGAATCCTTCAGAGTACCTTCCCAACAGAAGCGTGAAACGTGGACAATTGGTTCTTTAAATGGAATTTTGTCGAGCATTATGGAATATCGATTCAAACACCAACTCTCAGAAGATACGCATGTCATTTAAGACCTAACCCTGGCTCTTTTTGCACAGCAAAGAACAAGGTCACTAGGACTGAAGAAACCGTGCCTTTCACAGCTAGTTCAGTAGCCTGCATCTGGACTAGTGGGCCAAATCACTCCCGGGATAATTGGGAACCGATCGGCATTTGGCCACGCCGCTGCAACAAACACGCAGTAGCACCCATCAAGCAGTCTTCCGAACATCCTTAACGTCAAATTCATCTGCATCCTGAATCTCAGCTAGATTAAGGCCAGCTCCCTCTAGAAAGTAGAGGGCAGAAGGAGCTACAGCACACTGTGCACCCCTCTCAGAATAGGTCAGCAGAGGGCAGCCTTCGAGGAAGCAGTTTGTTCTTGTAGGACAGGGGCTATAAATCAGCCTCAACTCTATACTCTGCAGTAAGCTATATTTTCTGGTTTGCAGCTTTACCCAGGTCCCACGTTTTGCCACAAAAGAAGGATACAATATCCCTGAATTCCAACTGAGGAAACCTCTTTTTGAGCTGGGCTGCTCTCCGAAGGGAACTGGTTCCAATCACACTGTGGGGAAAATGAAACCAATGAAATCCAAAAACTCCTGCCCTTACCTCCAGCCAGAGGTATGTCAGAGCTTTCAAGGAAACAAAACGACCCTTTCTTTTAGTTGTTGGTTTTTTGGTTTTGGTTTTTTTTTTTAAACTTGAAATGAATATCCAAGAACCTAACAATGATTTATGTCTCCTCAGAAGAAAGACCACCACTCTGTGAGGTTCAGCATAAAGCCTGGCTGAAGCTAGATGCAGGAAAGCCACTCCCAAGGAACCGGTTTACGGGAGGTCAGCCCCTAGCCACCATCAGTGAAACCTCATCTCAAGACCACAACACTTGTCACAGGAAAAAAAGACTTGGCTGCCCCAAACTGAACCAGATGTAGCCAGACAACTGAAGTGACTACAATGGAGGGACTTCATCAGCGATAGAAACACAGTGGGATGAGAACCTTTGGGAACGGTAGGGTGCATGACTGGAAAGCAAACAACACTGCCAGCCTTTCCTTTCTTTTTTACTTTAACATAAAGGGGGGGAGAGAAATCAAACAGTTACTTTAACCTGCATAATTTCACTCAGCTGTCTTACACAAAAGACTCCAATAACCTCTGGGAAGAGGCAGGGAACACTCCTAGTCAGGTAATTCGGAACAGAGAAACTGCTCATGCTCCCAGTGGAACCATAAAAAAGTGATGCCGAAATACCTAAAGAAATCCAAACTGGTTTGGGTAGAAAAAAAGAGCACAGTTCAGGTCCACGCAAGCTAAAATACGGCAGCAGACACTCAGTCTCTGTGGCACATGTTCCTCTGCAGTAAGTACGACACAGCGCACAAATTCACTCTGCACTGCGATAAGAAAGGGGCTAACTTCAGAAAACACTGCAACTCAAGGATGGCTCGGGAGATCCAGCCTCACTCAGGGCGCAGCGCTCCCACAAGACAGCAAAATGCCCAAGGAAAGCTAAGGAAGGCAGCGTAAAAGCACTGCAGGGTAAAGCCAGGAGCTCCTTGACTTGCCGCTGGGAAATATCAACCAACTCCTTCCTTCCATTTTTACACCTCGGCGTCTTCCCCTTCCTCTCCCCACTCACCTCTTTTCAGGGAGAAGGCTCAGTGTCTTTCCGCAGTTCTTGGGATGAAAGACAACAGCATCAAGTGGGTTTTCCCTTCTGCAAAATAATGCAAGAGCAGAAAGCTGATAAATCATTGAACGAAAGGCCGTTAACAGTTCTACTATCGCTCCCCAGAGGAGCTGCCTATGGCTCCAAAATACCCCTGCTTCATCATAAAAGCAAGAATTTCCAGCAAATCTGCTGGTTACAGATCACTAGGACAAGCTCTAATGCTTCCACTGCTTCAGAGCTTGATCAAACTTAGCGCACCTAAAAGGACCTAAGCTGCCTTCGCTTTCCTACTGCTACCAATGCCGAAAAATGCAAGTTCCTCAGAGAATCGAGTCTCGTGTCCGCACTTACTTGCAGACAGCACCGATGGTAAAGCCAGGAGGAAGAGAAGTTGGAAGGTCCTTCAAGGAGTGAACCACAAGGTCAACTCTAAAAATTAGAGAACAGTAATCACTGACCAGACGGTTGAGCTCACGCGGTACTACAGGAAAATGTGACTCTAACCTGGCAATTCATTTGGAGAAGAGGGAGAAATTTCAAGAATCGACATCCAGATTTACTACAGAATTCTAGTGTTACTGCAAAAAAGCCACTTCACCTTTCGCTGTCCCTCTTCTCCCATCTGTAAAATTAAGATAATGCCTGCCTCTCAGCAGCAACGCGGGATGCAACACAACTGGGTTGAATGAGGGGAAGGCATAGGACACGTTCACACGGAGAGACTCATCGAATCGAGGGGCACGCGGTACGTCGTCTGGCATTACGCTTCAAACTGAAAATAACAGCTAGCCAAAGTAAAGGCTATCCGCATCATTACAAGGCTGATGGACACTGCAGTAACTGCTTGAGTTTCCAGGATTTTTTCACTGACATTACTCAAAAGCACAGCATCACGTGCCTATTCGTCAGAGATGCAGAAGAATTCTCTTTGTTTTTAGAACTACTGCAACTAAGGCATAAGCACCATTGAAATCCTCCTCTGGATACCAAAAAATAAACAATTTTTTTAAGAAAGCACTAATCTCTCTCTGCTCCAGCAGGAGCCTAAGCTGAGCAGATCTGCAGAAAGAAATTACCCAGAAAGCTGCTCAACTTGCCCACGCCCAATTTCTCCGCATACCACATACAAATACATTTACAAATGCTAACATGGTAACACTAAAGATGTTATGCAACACATTAACACTGCCAAAATAAGTATTTTTAAAGAACGCACTTATAAGCGGAAATTAGATTAGATTACATCCTCTCTGGCTTGCATTTAACACACGAATCACAGGAGAAACAAAAAAAACCCAACCTGGGTAGAACCAAGAGACACAACTCCTCCTCTTCAAAATACATGATCTAGGCAGGGTGGGGAAAGGTGGAAAGACAATGACTTTTCAAAGGATTTCTTAGCCAGAGAGGTACCAGAACAGAAGGACATTAGATCACATATGCAGCAAGCCAAAGA
>NW_010187946.1:0-2490 GCF_000695765.1 Mesitornis unicolor | reverse complement strand
CGTGAATGCCAGAGGAGGAAGAGAAAACAATGAGCTCTTACTCATTTCTTTCAAGTGCATTTTCCAGCTCTTTGGTGAAGAGGCTCTTCTCCCCAATCTACACATAAATGGAGGAACGTGAATCACAAAAGAAAAATCTGCAAATATATCATCGGATACAATTACTTCTTGTGTAGAGGAAGAAAAGAACCTTTACCTTGGAAAGTGCTGTATCCAAGATCTTGTCTCCGGTCGTGGACATGGCAACTGCTCAAAGAGAGAGAGCACAAGTAAAACGAGGGGCTTGGTCAGAACATATCAGCCTGGAAATATCAATCTCGCGTGTATCGAGCAATAGAGCGTCACAGGCTCCTCTGTGAACACAGACTCAAGAGAAATACAAGAGCAGCTCGCTTCTAGAAATACACTGCACTCAAGACAAGTGAAACTGTGGCTTCCTTCACTGACCTCAAAAACAGAGCGAGGGGAAAGAGGGCAGGTTTTGGGAACAGCTGACCGAAGGAAGCTGCCCAGTCTCTCCCTGGAGTTCCAGGAAAGAGGTACTTGGCAGTTATCCTGGGTGCAAGGCTGGCCTCCTGTTATTCCTGCGCTGCTGATACCTCATATCTTGGACAGAAAAATATCCCTAACGCATAGGAAGGTATGGCCAGAGCGATACCAGGTTCTCAAACAGACCAATACAACACCGTCTGCACGACATACTCAGAGCTTCCATCATCAGGAGCTTATGAAATCCACCTTCCTCCCCTGGAAGAACCGAGGAGCAGCTGCTCTGCCACACAACCTCACTGAATTCAGATGGCACCTGGATAACCCAGGTCAAACCCTCCTCCTCAAGACAGCGCTCTACGCACGCCTCTTGCACACAAAGATAAGCAGCATCCCAAAAAACTTACCAATCTCAAAGCGGAGGTCAGGGTGTAGCTCACGGAGCATCTCGACTACGCTGTCGGTCTGAATCCGAGCCAGCTGCAATGAAGCAGAAAGCAGAGCCTCATACAAAGAGCACATCATTCACTCAGTAGCTAGAGAGCACTTTGCCATTCTTCCATGGTCAAGCATGTGTGACTGTCACGCTCCCTAAATTGAAAGCATTAGAAATAAGTAGCCCCGAGTCAAATTGCTTATATGAACAATCTCCTTGAACCACATGAACTCGTATGGTGACCAGAGCATTTCACGTAAGAACTCAGTCTATCAGCTAAGTGGCAGAATAACATCTGCCCACACCCAATGTCGCTGTGATCCACACGCTGACAAGGCAAAGCAAAGAATTTATCAAGTTAGGAAGAGCGACTAGAGCAGAAGACTGCGCGTGAGGATTCACACACTCTACTTCCAGCTGTATTAGTAAAGTCAGTAGCTGTCGCCAAGTCAGAAATTCAATTTCTCTATATCACCTCGGTGCCCTTAGTCATAGGCAGCATTTACCTACCTAATTTTGAGCCGCTAGGTTCCACTTCTGCAGACTGTGACTGCTGAAAGATACCCACTTGCCAGAAAGTGGGCAGAAAGGAAAGCAAAAGCATCCTTCTGCTGCTCAGTGACAAGAGAGCAAGTCACACCGCACGCTGGGTACCCTCTGCTAAGCTGATACTTCTAACATGAACGTTACCGATAGTGCAAGTTTTGGGAGAAGCCAGTAGGATTTCACTGTGCCGCTGGAAAAATCTTTAGTTACTGGCCTATATAAGTCACTTATCCTCTATAAGATCAGAGCTCTATTTAGAGGCTCAACAGGCAAAAATAAAAGTAACAGCTTAGGCCTACTCACACAGCAAGGGACAGATCTGAAAGCAGTACAGTGCAGGAAAAACATTCCCTTGAGTAACTACGGCAAAAGCAAGTGAAATAACATCAGAATTACCCGAACAGAGCAACCGCGGGTGTTTCAGCTTTTCTCCCACTGATGAGCTGTGTAGCCTGGGGCAATTACCTTTGTTCTCAGGACTGCAGTTTCCCCGCATATAAAAAAGTAGCTGCTTCCCTTTATAAAGGGCCTCAGGTTAGAAAAACACAGTAGTAAGCATGCACAGCTACGTGCCTTGCCCTCACGTCAGCGCATAAGGCCTTCTTGAAAGTACAGAATTATTCCTAGAACGCACCACCAAAACGAACAAGATTATCTCGGGACAAAGGCCTGAAGAGCTCCTATCTGCCTGGGCTAGCCTGCTCCTCCCTGCTGCAGCCGGCTGGCAAGAGATACCCGCTCTATCTGTCCCTTCCCTGGCCGGCCATCAGTCCCTGGGGGCTCTTCGCACGGGCTGGGTTTTTTTCCCGCCTCCCTAGGGGGGCTGCGGAAGCCTCGCACGTTGAGAAGTCCACGGCAAGATCCCGTTACTCCGGCAGGGCCCTCGCACCCGCACCCTCCGTTACCTCAACAGCAGCAGCGCGACTTAAACCGGGCCGTCGCCAGGACTCCCGAGGAACCCAAGGCGCAAACTCTCCCTCCCACCGAGCGCTCTGCCCTGTTCCGCCGCCTGGGAGCGG
>NW_010187945.1:0-13184 GCF_000695765.1 Mesitornis unicolor | reverse complement strand
AGGCTGGTAACCCTTAAACCATAACAATAATGTTAATAAACGAGGATTTTTTTCAGCTGGGAGACATCTTCTCCTGCTGTGTTTGAAGGTTTTCCTGAAGAATCCTTTTTTGGATTGCATAAAGCATCTGCAGTAGAAGATGTGTTGTTTGTGACTGGGTCAGCAGTGTAACTGTGCAACGTTTGCTCAAGTCTCTGAACACCTGTAAAAAAGAAATACAGAGGGAAACACCGACTGGTAAAAAAATCCCCATGAGAATCATTAAACACTGAAACAGGTTCCTCAGGGAGGCTGCATAATCTTCGACTTCAGACAGTGTCAAAGCTTCACTGAACAAGGCCCAGAGCAGCTCTCTCTGACTTAGCGACTGGCCCTGCCTCGAGCTTGAAGTTGTAATAGAGGACCCAAGAGTTCCCTTTCAACCTTCATTTTTCTGTGACTGTATATACTACTATTGCTTCACAAACATCCACTCGGCCAACAATATCTAGCGTTCATTCAAGGTTAAGTATTTTATAGCATAAGAGATAGATAATCTTTTCATATCCAACATGAGCCCCATAAAATTGAAGGATGGTTGGGTATTGCTACATGTTATAAAGCATAGTTTGAAACAGTAACAATCCTTTCGCATAAAATTTGGTTCCTTACTTCTAATTGATAGAGTAAAAGTAAATTTTAAAATTAAATACTGAAAGCTTCAGAGGTTTAGCATAATCCACTATAAGTGCTTTGTAACCTATGCTCCGGGACAATCTAATATTGCTCAGTTCATGCAAATTCTAAAAATGCCCCTCACAAACTGAGAGAGAATAACTAGGTTTGAACTCATTATTTATAATGTTAACATTTTTTTAAAACCTGTGTGCTACTACATGCCATAGGAGAAGTAAATCCCACTTACACAAGTAAATCTTATCTACAGAATCGGAGAAAACCAGTCTAAACCATCCAGGTTCATAACAATAAAAAGCTTTTCCAGGACTAATCAGGAGTTTTTTATCAAGGAGCTTCTGCCATAATTCAAGTTCAGCTTCAAACGTCTGTGATTTTAAGAACTAAAAGAAGAAAATAAATTTTTATTAAAAGTTGAACAAGTGCATACGCTCATTTAAAGGATTTTCCAGGACTTGACAAAATGTGTAACAACATGCACAAATAACTTTTACACTTCCACGTTTTTCTTACATACTTTTCTGAAGTCTGCCCACACATAGAGTCCTCCTGAACTTTGGAGCACAGGTATTCCAACATCTGCAAGCCCATCCACAAGAATATTCTGTGCTTCTTTAAGTCGTTTTTTGTTGGTGGGAAAAAACACATTATCCAACCAATCTATCAAAGCAAGAAAAATAGAATTGGTTTATTTCCACCTGCAATGGAAAAATAAAATAGTTCAATGGAAAGAGATCTTTTGTGGCAAACCTCTGTCCCTAAGGAATTGGCTGAGAACGTGCTGAACGGGTCCAGGACAGCTATGGAAGACGGCCAGTTGATTCACAGCTTTCCGAATGTCATCATTTCTGGTGTACAGTACTCCAACCCTGATACCACTCATCCCAAAATCCTTGGCGGGCAAAAAGAAGAGAGCAAGGTGCAATTTTCACTTTACTTCAAGCCACCAAGTCTAGAGTCATTTTGACGAACAGGAAAAAAAAAACAAAACCTTCTAAAGTAAATTCTCAACATTACCAAATGGGAGTCACAAACATGATAAAAACCAGCCAGGAACTTCTAAACAACCCTGTGGCAGCGAGTTCTGAAATGTACTTGTATGTTTCAATGCCTTGTGCATACGCATTACCTTTCTGTTAAGTAGATCCCACATTAAACTCTGAACTCTAACAGATTTTCCACTACCAAAGAAGAAGACTGTCAACAAAGAGAAACTCAGTTTGGCACCTATAATACAAATTATGTCAGAATAGTCCAACTGATTTTGGAGAAATAAATTAAAACACAAACATAGAATTTTGACCTACCTTGCTAAAACCCCATATAAAATGTGTCCGTTCTGGATCTGGTAAACTGAATGAGAAAAGAGGCAGATAAGAACTGCTGCTACAGAAGAACAAGTTATGCAGGTTACAAAAATGTTTACATTTGTAAAACGGTAGTAATTTCTTAGTAAAATTGGTATTTAATCCTTTAAAGTGACATGACATTTTTTCAGAGATCTTTTAGCAAAATATTACCCTGTGACACTGATTTACCAAGTGTGTGCTGAGGCACTGATTCACACACAAAAAAAGAAACCAGAAATGATCTGCGCAAAGATGTAATGGTCCAGTTAAAATCCCAGATTCCCCCTGCATAGTTCGTAATCATGCCCATATTAAAACAAAAGCAGTATTTCCGTGAGAGTTGCACAATCGCTCTTGTACTTGATGGAGATGAATTGTTTGCCCAACTATACTGCATTTCAGGCTAGGGAAGGGAGAAGTGACATTTTAGGGCATGCACCTACACAGTGGGGTGCAACTAACCGGCATACATTTCAGTGCACCACTGCAGATGACAGGTTTTTTTTCTCCTCTGTGTTACTTCGCATAAGTAGGGCCAAGGCTGGAAATTTCCTTCTTCAGCCTAATGGAGCTCAGTGAACTTTCACAATAACAAAAGTATTTTTTTAGGCTCTCTTTATAGTTCATGACCTCATACAGGTGAGGGAACACCCAGTCACACAGAGCTTGGTTGTACTTGGGTGTACTTGACAATTGCCCATTGGTATGAAATTTATGCAGTTACATAAAGACGATCGCATGTTTTTGGGGAAAGAAATTTTATTGGTCAGATACCAATAGGTTTAAATATTCTTGAAACATCTATTCTTTTCATCACCTGGTGGGAAACTAAGAGCCACCAGTAAGGAAGGAGACTCATTACAGCAGGTAACTTGCACATCCTTAGGCAACTTCATTACCACTACAGTGAGAACTTTACGCTCATGTGGTGCAACAGGGAACAACAAAGAAAAGCAGCGGCAAAATGACCATGGCCTCTGTCATTCTTTATTGTTATGACTGTATCATACACACAAGCTGGAAGAAAGAGATCTGCCATTTAAAGCCATCTATGAAGAAGATCTCTTGTATTAACTGGTGTTATAGCTGCAAAGACTTGGATCTGAGTTCATTCGAACTATATCGGCTACACCAGCTAAGCAGAAGTTTGAAGAAAATGGCATGGGTTCTATTAGGATTAAATATCTTCTAATCCCTGCTAAGAAATCACACTTACCAGTCTAAGCTAAGAACACTGGTGAAGGTGGTATCGTCATAAACAGACAGCATGTATATTTCATCCATCATTACATGCAATTCATTTCTACGTGTGGAAAAATGTAGGGTTACTAACATTCAAAAGAATTTTTTTGCATATATATATATATAAAAATATAATCTCAAATATATATTTGCCACAGAAAAGTATTCATAAGCATGCCTATTTCCTATTGTATTCCTCCTACGGGTTTTACACAGTTGGGTATCACCAACTTCTATTTATGCCTATTCTGTATTTTGCAGCAGCAATGACGTTCCATATATCTGAAACAAAATCCAACTGTATACTCAGTCCAATGGTTGTCTGGAATATGTATGGTCCCACACAACTCTTATTTAAAACTTAAAAGTAAAACAGCAATATATTACAAACTTCTTTAGCCTGCAAGATTCCTCCAGTGAGACTTGAAGTCCAATGCAGATGTTAGATTTTGAAAAAAGACTTGTCATACACTTAAGATAACTTTCTAATACACTTTCACTGTGAAAGCCACAGTAAACAGTGATTCATGTCATCATACTTGATAGCAATAAACCATGCACATATGAAATCTACCAACCTTCATTGCTGTTTCCATGAAAATAAAATCATGCCAAAAACGCAGGAATGTTGGGATGTCCCCAGCAATCTCTGGTAATTAATGAACAATTAATAGCAAGCTACTCTATTTAAGATTGTCAGAAACTAAGTATTGTTAGCTTTCAAAGTGTGTACAGGATTTTGCAGTTGTTCTTTGGCAGAAGCTCACTGAAGTAATACAGGAATATCTCTTTTCCTAAAAAATACAGATGTTTTTCAAAAGGAAGTGTTTTTTCTCCATCAGTACCCAAAGGATTCAGGAGACTGTCAGAGCTTAGAACATGAACTCTGAGCTGGGTGAGGATCAAAGACTGAAAATCACCTGTTGTCATTTTTCTGAGCCATGCATCAAAGCGGTTTAATAAAGAAACATTGTTAGGCAAATAAAAAGCTTTCTAAGTTTAAATAACACATAAAAGAATATAAATCCCAATATATCATACATTTAATTTCATTAACCGCAACATCTTTTCATTCAGAAAGACATTCTTGGATCCCAGTTTACGCATTTTTTTTAACCTGTGCAGTTTACCTGTGTGCAAACTCCAGACATTCTTCCAGTAACTGCGCTGGGTAAATGTGTCCTAAGGGGTTGTGGGGGTTGATCAGGATCAGTGCTCTGACTCGGATGCCCTGGAAAAAGAAAAACTGAGAGCTGGAGGCACAAAACACATCAAACCAATGACTTGTGAGGATGCAGTGAGGAAGTCTGTGAACTCTGCAGTGAACAGCAGCTTTTGAAGATTATTTCATTACATACTATAATTACTCTACAGACTGAGGTTCCAGCTACTGACCTAGTTTCATAATTTAGCCAATATCACCCCCAAAACATACTAAATAGTTCATTAGTAAATGAAAATCAGGTCAGCACTCATTTGCAACACCCACTGATACCAACAGGGAAGATTATGGTGGTGTGGGGATTAATACTGGTTCTGCAGGCATACTTTCAAAATAATTCCCTAGAATTGAGCAAGGCTGCTGCTGATAAACATGGGAAAGCTGAACAGAAATTGGACTTTGACATCTAATCACCTGCCAAATAAGTTTTCAATGTTGTTTGTTTCTTTAAACAAGCAATAGAAGCTGCAGAAGACTTAAAATTGAATTACTTGGTGTTTTATGAGATGCAGAGAGGTCTTGGGCAAATAATTACTTTTTAGTTATATTTATCAACAATGCAGAATTGTTATGGAAATTATCTATCCACAGAAGCTAAATAATCTACTGTGCAATAAGAAAAGTCCCACATGATCAAAAATTAGATTACAAGTACAAACATAACCGGTCCTTCTAATCTATTTTCTATTTGCTAAAAAAACCCTTTAGGTACAAGAACATAAGCTATATGCAGCAAATACATTTTTATAGTACACAATCAAACAGTGCAATGACTACAGCAGAATCTTTCAAGACCTTAAACATATCCACAAGAGGAGCTGCCTTATTACTTAATGTTTGAGATAAACTTAAAATTAAATTGGGATTGTTTCTGCATTTTTAATTCTTAGAAAACCTCTCCCACTGCAGATTCTCACTTCACCCAGGCCTCCTCCAAATGACATTATTTGCAAAGACCAACTCCCAAGGAACCCCAGGAAATCAACTTCAATGACGAGGCGGCCCTGATATTTGCTTTCCCTGCCACGTGCACTTTGAACATGAATGGGTGCTGTGAGCAAGAACTTCCCAAGAAATGAACTTTCAGCATACTGCCATTGATTTTAGTTACGGGAAAAAATTACCTGGCAGCAAGATAAGATGCAAACACTAAGCACAGCCAGCTGTTCCACAAGGACTCTTTGCGTAACGGCGTATTTAGTGTATTTGACACCTGCGGGGTATTAAGGCGAAAATGCTGCATGAGGCATTTTTGTTCACAGGAACAGCTGCCGTGTGACCGCAGTTTCTTGAGTGCTGTTTAAGTCTAGGTCCTCCATCTCATTATGATATTACATGAATCCAAAAGAGATGTTTATAATATTATTTGTGAGAACAGTTGCAGCTCTAAAAGGATGACAAGCCCATGCAGATCTCTAAGAGTGAATCTGCTCCGTGACCCAGCACCTTGTCCAGCCAGGTTGTGCCCCAACAGCCACACGAAGGCTTTGGGGACATGAGTTGCTTCCTGCCAGGTCAAGCGAGAAGGGTCAGAATGCTGGGGTACAGACAGATGACACAGACGTACAGATGGCGTCTAAACATAGGCACCATGCTGAGCAAGCAGTTGGCTAACTAGGACAGCTTCAGCGTGTCTATAAAAACATTACGCGCACACATGTATCCAAAATAGCCACCTTTGAGATATAACCTTACCTATAACTGACCTCTGTAAGTGACCTTCCCCATAACTACATGCTGTATCTATTGCTAAATCTCATTTTCTATCCTGGAAGAGGACACAAGGAGTCTATCTCACTTCGTGTTTTGAAACATCACTGCTATCACCACTACATCTTTGATAAAATGCTTTACTATTCAGCCTGTGCTTTCTCCGCTGGACCTTTTTAAGGATGAGCACAACCAGCTAACTTTAATAATAAGTTAATAATTTTAATAATAGTAAGTTTATAATTTTTCAGGAAACGAGTGGATTATGAATAACAAGACAATAAGACTAGGAAACGCTTTAGCCTGAAATAGTGGTGAGCACTATTTTGTAGACAATCACAAAACCAAACATTTCCACAAGGAAGAAAAGCAGTTGCAAAGACAGGGAGGAATGTGGTGGGGGGGAAGTATGTGACAAGCAATAATATCCTCATTCATGCAATCCTGATTAGAATAAAATCACTGAACATGTGTATTGGGTTTTCTGTGAAGGGTTTTTGGTTGTGTCTTTGGTAACGGGGGCAGGGCTATGGAGATGGCCCTTTAAGAAGCTACCTGAAAAGCTCCCCCTTTGCCTTTGTCAGAGCCACCTCTGACCAGGGCCAAGCCAATCAGTGCCCCTGCGAATTCATGTATTTAAAGGGGTGCAGGGCATGCCTCTCTCTCTCTCTGGCACCAGCCCTGACCAGCGTGGCCCGAGGTGTGGGCGGTACAGCCCCGGCCCTGCCCGGCTGGGCTTGGCCAGCCCTGACCACAACTTAAGCTTAAACCCCGCTGCAGCTTCATCCTGAGAAAAAAAAAAGAGAGAGAGCCGGGAACTCCAGAACCATCAGAAGAGACCTGCAGCGGAGAAAGGAGTGGGGCCTGAGAAGGACAACTTTGAAGAACACCAAGGTCAGTTGACGAAAAGAAAGGAGAAGGAGGAGGAGAAGGACACCAAGCCCAGGTTCCCCTTCTAGAACCCGTGGTGAGAGCCGAGTCGACTGGCCTGCAGCCCGTAGAGTTCACCAGTGGAGCAGGGCCACATGAGCAGTGGCTGCCCCTGAAGAAGCCGTGACTCCGGGGACTGCCTGCTGGGGCAGTTCGTGTGTGAGGGGCAAACTGCAGCTGTGGGCAGACCCATATTGGACTTTTGAGGACTTTTTCCCCTATGGAAAGGGGGCCACGTGGAAGCAGAGAGAGACACTGGGCTGAGTTTGTTTTCTCCTACTCCTGAGGGGCACACGGCATGAAAACCGACTGCAACCCCCACTCCCATCCCCCTGCACCTCAAGGCAAAGCGGGAGGGGGAAGGTGAAGGAACCAGGAACAAAAGCTGAGCCCAGGAAGAAGGGAGGGGTGGGGGGAAGGTGTTTTGACTTTAAGATCTGGATGTATCTCCCATTGTTCTACTCTGATGTTGGTAATAATTTAAAATTGATTGTTTTTTATTCCTTGTGATGAGTCTGTCTTTTGCCTGTGACCTGTTTAAGTGGTGAGGCGGCCTCCCAGTCCCTATTTTGACTAGCCCTTTTTTGGGGCATCGTGGTGCTCAGCTATGCACTGGGCCTAAACCACGACAACATGCTAAGTATTTTGAACTAAAGAAGTTTCCTAAATTCTAGAAAAATTTAATTTGTAATTTTTTGTTTACTAGCAATTCCAACTCCTGAGCTGGAACTCCGAAGAACCTGCTTCAAAAATCACATTAGACACGTTTCTTTCATTAACTGAGTGGGTGGGTCGCTACAGTAACATATTAATTCTCTCTTTTGTGGGTCAGAACAACAGCTTGTTTACAACACTTTGAATTCCATTAAAATCTACAGAGAAAGAAACTTGCTCTTGAAACACAAGTTAAGATCTGTTCTTCATAGAACTGAGTCAGGTAGTGTCTCTGCATTTTGTTACAGTGCCCAGATTATAAAATCAGTTCAACTTCTGTTGTTGAAGTTGAGTTGGATCCACCGCAGTCACAAGACTGAAAATCTGCACAGATTAAATTGTACAAATGCTTCAAGGCTAAGACCATGTGCTGCTTACAAAATAACTTGGAAAAGATGAAAACTGGAAATCAATGTCATTGCTACCTGCTTTTTAGCTCTCTGTAATGCATCTTCTAATTTTTCAACTGTTAACAGGAAAGGGTGACTTTCTTCAACAGTCACCTACAGAATAACAAACAAGAATTAAAAAAATATTAAAAATATATAGAAATAAAAGAACACACTGCAGAAATACCCCCACATAGTGAAACTACAATTGCTACAGGCTTTTATAAAATAAAATAATCTGAATTTAAGGTCAGTCTTTTCTGTGTAACTCAATTATAATGTTTTAAATGTTGCCTTATACATGACTACACTATCAGCAATTTACAGAAGAACTTGTGTACTTGAAAGATCACTTTTCTTCTCCCCCTCTAACTGTATGATTTGGTCTTATAAAAAATGCTAACAATCCCCTTTGAGTTGCTCCACAGATTACTGTTTTCAAAGGGAGAACCAATGTTACACATCTTTCAGTGCTTAAGGGTAAAAATTTGCAATCCAAATTTACTCGTGGTAGTAGGACAGACTTAGAGCTGACAAATTATAATTCAGCACGTCAGTGCAGAGCAGCATCTGTGCAGAACGAATGCAATCCTACGCATCTGACGACAGCAGCCTCCCATCACGCTGCAGGCTGAGGAAAAGACCAGCTGTCTCTGAAGGTGCCAGACGCGTACCATCGCTTCACTTGGAGTCAGTTCGCATTTTCAGGGTTTTTTTGATTGTCCCCTGTGAAACGTCTGTTGATGTATGTGAATAGCCAAAGCTTTACCTCACTGAACAAGGGCACATGAACAGGCTGTATTCCACCATATAGCCATGTTTTCGAATTTATACCACCATAGTATGGAGCTGGAATAAGATAGCCATCTAAAAACAGTAAAAAAAATGAAAAGAACATTTCTCATGAGCAATTATTTCACTATACTCTATTAGACTAAACTGACAATCTAAGAATTCGGCATCTCAAAGCCTTCACCAGTATTTAAATAAAAACGAAAATTTAGCATACGTCAATCAATCTGAATTCTTTCCTAATATTCTTCCTTAGCATTTGCAATAGCATATTTGACAGTCACGTATTTTCAGTAAAAGGGAACAGACATGGTTAACTACTTGTTTTATTTACTTACGTAAATATAGTGGCAAATAATGACCTTGTGCTCACTATTTTGCTAATGCTCTGTTACTATCAAATTTTCATCGGGAATTGCTGCAAACCTCAACTACCTCTTTCTGGCTGCCAAGGCGCTACCTTGCACCCAGGGAGCCTACAGCCCTGTGGAACTTCTTTCTCACAGGGTGCCGTAGGGGTGGCGCTGCCTCCTGCACTGGAGGCCAGAAAAGTTCTTCTGCTCACCTTCCTCCCCTGGCAGCTCTTAGTGGACTTCTCCATTCTCTGCCATACTGCACACCTACTCTGCCTTCCTCCTTCCAAACGTGAGAGGAAGCCAGTTTCCCGTGCTGAGCTCTCTTTTTGTGCTTACTGTCTAGTTCTGCTGTGAGCAGTTTGTTTCCCAGGACTCCACTCCTCCTGCTTTGCCTTCCTACCTCTGCTTCCTCCCCAACCCATTCCCCTGTCCCAGATTCCTTCTACGTGTTTTCTTTATCCAGTTACCCAAGTTTTCTGGCTTCCAGATTTCAACCCAGTCCACCTCCCTCCCTGTCTGCCTGCTCCCTCCAGCTTCCACTGTGGTTCCCACCTCTTCTTCTCATAACATTTCAAAATACACTGCATTCTCTTGATAGCCTTCTCCTTTTCCTATAATGCTCTCTAAAAACTGTAGATTCCATTCCAAATATTTTCCACATTCTAGAAATTGAGCCATTATTTCAAAGATACTCTGCCAGTAGCAAAGAAATACTATGCCTTGCTTCATTCATGCTGTCAGAAGTCACAATACGACTATATTCACTGCTAAAAATGTTTTTTAAAGTAATATAATCAGATTTTTACTCACCATCAGGGTCACACAATACAGTTGACAGAGTAGCAAAAACAGCACAACAGCCATTCATAACCGTTATCTGAAAGAAGCAGTACAAACTTTCATTTAGCGATGAAGTATTTAGCAGAAACATCAGCACTTGTTTAAATTCATAAATAAATAAATAAAGTTAAATACCAAATTACTAGTTAAATCCCAATAGCTCAATCCAAAAAAAACGAGAACAAAAACGTCACTCCACTACACCTATAACACCCGTCCTTGAATGTTACACCTTGCCCACTTTTTCAAATGGAAAACTAACACTACTGTGACTTCTGTGAATCTTGCATATATCCCTCCTGTAGTATTTTGCTGACATTTGTATTCAGATTTATTCATCTTTATCAGTTTAAGAAAAATCAGATGCAAAGATAAAGCACTTGTCTTACATGTTCCGGGTTCAGTGCTTTTGCAGCTCTGGCATAGTCAGTCAGAAATTTGGCAATTTCTTCTCTGAAGCTAAAATACAGAATTAAAGCCAAATATGCAATCTCATAGTTCTCAGGAAAAACAAAAGGCACAAAATACTCACAGAGGAACGAAGCTTATCAAAAATAGAACAAATGCATAATTCATATTGTTATAAAAGCCTTGGGGATTTTGATTAAATAATATAATTTCCTCGGATATCCAGTGTGCTACATTTTGTGAGACAGAAAGCACACAGAAGCCATCTGTTACCTTGAATCACAGTGACTTCGACTCAACTATTATTGCTGTACATTAGGAAAAAAAAAAGAAAAGAAGGCATCTTTGAGCTCCAGTGGGATCTGTTTTTTGGAGAAAGGACAAGACTTTGGGTATCAGAAACAGTGAAACCCGAGTCAGTGACAATTCTTTATATCAGGACAGGCTTTAAGCCCGAGTGAATGGTGGAGTTCCTGTTGATCTTCAGGGCATCAGTGTTCCACCTCTGCTCTTCACAGCCCCCAGAGTTTCAGTCTATCCCTCACCCAGACTCGAATGAATCATCCCAGGAGGGCTCCACCGTGCTCTCTCACTTGCCAACAAGCTCCCGGATCTCTGACATGTGGTGTTCCAGGTGGCACATTGAGGGCAGGGAGAACAACAGAACAAAAATCCAGAGCAGTAATTCCTGCACAAACCCAACAGCCTGCCAGCGCGCAGCTAACAGCAACACACCCATCCTCAGGTTTACCAAAAGAATAAAACCGCAGCCTTTTTTTTTTTTCTTCACGCGAGCCATGACTGACAACAGCAGTGTGATAAACATGAGAATGAGCTTCTTACCTTTTAGTACCTTGTGTATCAGAATACTGGAAAAGATCAGGCTCCAGATAATTCATGTCAGGTCTTGTCAGCTAATGACATAAAAGAGAGCTACTGGGGAACAGCGTTCTCAGGAGTCTGTTCTGCCACAGCAGAGTAACCTTTCATTATTTCAAAAAGAAACCCACAAACATTCAGTAACATTAAGGCAACAGAAAATATAAAAATTAATGTGTTACAATTATGTTTATACTTTGCACTTCTCTCTTTTAGTTTTAAGATGTTAGAAAACAACATTAAAACTTCATCAAAACAAAGAAAGAGAATAATGAAAGAATTATTTGTTGGATTATTCTGTCATACAGTCCTAGATAACACATTGAAGAAAAGCATCCCAGCTGTACCTAAGAGATTATGCAGCCTCCTCTTGGATATATCAAAGCTCCAACATTCCTTGCAATAATTGTATCAGCTTTTAAGTCACAAGTCAGCTTTGGTTAGCTTCTCAACCATCAGGATAAAAGTTACAGCAACCTTATCTGCTGCAGAGAAAGCTAGCTGTATTATCAGCAATGGCTTTCTTGCTCTCAAAGCAAATGCCCCTCCAAAAAACTGGCTCAGTCCTAGATTCATAGTGACATCAATTTTGGTTTATCTTGAAGAAAAAAAATGCTCTCCAACTGCCTCACTGCCAACTCATCAGCTACGTGGCCTCTGTGCTGAGTTTATGCCTGACTCTCTGTCACAAGCACTGTGAATGCACTTGCAGCTGCTCCAGTGCAAATTCATTAGCTCATGTGAGTAGGAAAGAGAGGCAAGAGGTAAGGGCAAGCTGCAGAAGCTGGCCTGGCAACCACAGCTGCATTTTGCTAACACATAAGGCAGAACATCACATTTTCCAGCAGATGAACTACAATTAACAGCTCTGGGGAAAGTATCACCCTTAAACAATGTGCAATTTCCCCATAGTTGAGCTTCAGGCTCTTGATGCGGTGTGAATCAGCATAATGTTTCGGTTGTAGTGTTAATTTTGCTCAAAGTCTGAATTTAATGTACAGAGCATTTTCAGTTAAAGCTTTGGCTTTGCCATCAGAAAAGTGAGTGCCTCATCAGGCCATGATTTTCCTCCTCCAAAAATACACTTCTTCCAAAGCAGGATTTTCTGCTGAAACAGGAACAGACGCTTAAATCAGTTCTGTTTGGAGAATCTGCCCAATTACATGCGAACGAAGCTTAAGCAAAACCAAAACTATTCTGCTTTTTCAACCAGAGGCAAGTTTTCAGTGTAAATATTAGTTGGCAAATTATTTCCGAGTGTGCAATTGGAGCGGTACATATAAACATACAAAGTACGTGTCGTTGTGAAAGCTGTTAGTTGCAGCACCGTCACCATCCCACCCTGTAGGTTACTTTGCCTGTGCTAAATCATTAACTGGACACTTCCAAATTGTCAAACTGGCGGTTAAATCCCAGTGAGTCAGACAACAGCAGCACTTACTCTCTCCTCTATCAAGTCAAAGCACAGCTTGTTCTCACTTGTGCCCAAATTCAGGATGCCCTGGAAGAGATGGCACCTGTTAACCCCTGCAGGAGGAGAAAAGCACCGAGCACCCAGCGGGGCTTTGAGAGCCCCCAGAGCACCTCCGCCGCCCCGGGTCCAGCTGCACCCCACACCTGCGGATTGAGCTCCCGATCGAAGGGGTCGGCCACGTAGAGGGCGAAGCCCGCGTCCAGC
>NW_010187944.1:12647-27784 GCF_000695765.1 Mesitornis unicolor | reverse complement strand
GGGGTACGTTGGGTTTGGGGAAGGACGCCTCCCCGTGTACGCCACGCGGCTGCTTGCCCCTCAGCCGGAGGGGGACCAGACTATGCCTGTCCCGCAATGGAGACTCCAGGCCTCACCGTGTGCTCCATCCCTCGGCCTACACTCCACAGTGCCACGGGCGTGTCGGCCTCTGCAGCTGTGACACCCATAGAAATGCCACCCCAATTCCTCCCGTGCTCACTGAGGGAATGGGATGGATCCAGAGTGGAAACTTTGTTCCACAGTCACCCTGCTCACCGCTTGTCTATGTATATGGATGGATGGATGGATGGACAGACAGACGGACAAACAACATGGCAAGAACAGCTGCTTGAGAGAGCCGCTTCACGGAGGAAGAAAGCAAAGCTATGCCAGGGCTGGCTGCCAGCACTGGAGAGACGGGGCAGCCAGATAGGTCACTGTCACCAATGGGGCAAAGGCCCAAACCCATCTGCCATGTCCCCTACCAGGCCCCTGTGTCCACCTTCAATTCTCAGCCCAGAAAACAACAAGCGGCATGTGAGCTGTAAAAAAGACAACCCTTAAGGTGGAGGCAGGGTGCAGGATGGGGTACGTGCTCTGCCAGGAGTGAGCCTGCACCACTGAGGAGCTGGAGCAGGAGCAGGAGGCAGGAGGAGCAGCCACCAGCCACATCTTGCCCCCACGCAGCTGTGCAGGCATTTATGGCGCTGCCTTGTCCTATTTCACACTCCTCCAGGTGTGGGGTGCATACATGAGTCAAAAGAGGGACCAGTTTCACAGCTGCCAGCAGGAAGGTCACTGGAGTAGGCAACAGCAGTGACGGCCCCTCCATGCCTCTGGCAGCACACAGCCCAAGTGGCTCTGCACTGGTGGGAGAAGCCACAGCTCGCACCACCCAGGCCTGTGGCTTTGCCCACACAATGCATGTGCCGCCTCCTGGGTAGAACCTCAGCCCTGCAGAGAGCAATGGCAGTGATTTCACCCACTGCAAAGAGAATCCACATGAGACAGAAGTGTTGGGTGTGAGCATTGGGCCCACAGCTCAGCAGCCCAGTGTCTCTGTGGGCGCCACACCACTCTGTGCCAGGAGTCCCTCATGGGACACCAGGACCAGTCGTGTTGCTGGGGCAGCCCCCTGGGATGGGACAACCATCATCACAGCTGGCCCTGGCTCTGTTCGCTGCTCTGGCAAGTAGGATTGCATCCAGAGGATATGTACCTCTGCCACGGTGACAGGAATTTTCTACAAACTACCCTCAACACAGTTGCAGCTCTGTGGCAGCAGGATGTGCACCAACCCTCTCTTCCCTCAGCACGCTTTCCCTGGAGCTGCCTGTCAAGTGCAGATCTGCACATTTTATGGGCCTGCATTGAAGGCCCACAAGGCTTTGTATTAAACTTGCTCAGTACTTTAATGAGTATTAAATTAGCTTTGGCGGCAGGAGAAACCCCCAAAAGCATGCTATGCAAATTACACTCACTTTGAGAAAAACACATGGCGATGTTATTATTTGTACAAGCCAGCACAATCATGGAAGAATAACTCATCAGTAACTCGTCCTTTGGAAAAAGTCTCCAATGGGCACAGTAGGATTTAATTTCTACTTTTTATTGAAAAAAAAATCAATGGTTAATAGACTTTAGCTTTGCCAAAGATAATCACCAAGTATAGCTTTTGTCAAGTTCAGCCTTTCTTGTTTTCTTCTGCTTATGTCCCTCTAAATATGCAGGGCAAAGTCAGTGCCACAGTTCCAGAGCAGAACAAGAGAGGAAACAAGAGTATGCTGACGAATCAGATGGACACCTGTATTTTTGCCCTCAGATTTTCAAATTTTTTAAGTCCTTTAATTTTTTTTAAATCTGCACTTAACACCATTTGCCAATTTAAATCAAATCCTTATAAGTCTATCAACCTTACAAGGTTGCCAAAGGCATGATCTTATCCTGCTCTGTGCTGCTTCTGTTGCAGTTGCTTTTGCTCCTTGCAGAAACAGCCAAAGTTGGTGATCACAGTCACCTTTCATTGCACAGGCGGTACCAGTTCAGCACTGTGTTTCTCCACGACCTCCACGCAGACCAGAGAGACACAGGCCTATGTACTGCCACTACTGAGTTTCATTGCCACTTACTTCTGCTTAGGAACAACCACCGATAGTAGTGTGAAGACGGTACTCATAAAAAAAACCCCACACTGTCAAAGCTTTGACATTTCGCTATTTCAGTCAAAGTTGGAAGGCAAAGAATATGGGGACAGCCTGGTCTACGGTTTTCATTTTCCTGGCCTTCTATTTTCACAAAAGCAAACTTGAAAAAGTTAAAAAAAAAAGAAGGGTAAGAGAGAGTGAAGAAAGGAAAACAAAAGAAATCAAAACCTTTTAAATTTTTCTTTAAACAACAGAAATATAAAGAGCAAAAAATTGTCTTTTTCCAAAACTCTGGATATTTAGCTTTACATTTTTCAACCAGCTCTAATGTTATCTGAACAGGAGCTTAGTGGAGATGTAGCACATAAGCCAGTGGATGAATTTACTTTTCATGGACAATATGGAAAAAAACCCACTTTTATGAAATTGGTGAGGTACCTGTTGCCATTGAGCGAGTACCCACGTGGGAAGAAAACCTATGCAGTTCAGCTAGGAAGAGGGAAAAAAGGAACCTGAAGTGCCTTCTAGGAAGCACTGTGCTAAGCAGCAGTCATAAAAACCTCTGGCAGCAGAACACCACCTGCTTTTGGTGATTGAAGGCTGCAGGCAGATGTCCTCTTCTGAACCTAACCTGAGAAGGCATCAACCTGGGGTGCTCGGGATCACCCATGGGCCGCATGCAATTGCCCCTGCCACCAGCCATGCTGGTGGGAAGAGGCTGCATGAGTGCCCCCAACCCCACTCCAGGCACAGAGAGCCCCATTAGCGTGTATCGAACTTCTCCAAGGCAGACCTACGGGAGCCATCGCCTCTCCCAGAGTGGCAGTGAGACAGGGCCATTCTCAACCAGCGTGGCTGGCTCCAAAATGCACAGTTATGACTTTCCTCTAGCCACCAGCTGCTGGTAAGAGCAAACACACAGAGCTGCTTTAGGACATCAGTCCCAGTTAACAAGCTTGAGCTAAGCGTTTCGCTCCTATGCCGTGCTTTTGCACAGCCCAACCATAGTTTTGCTTACTTACTCTGCAATAATTAGAACTCAGCTGTGAATTCCCTTCCCTCACACTGATTAATTTTCCTTGCAGTACCAATTAGTAAAGGCTAAACTTCAGAGCTTGTACAAGGGAAATTGTTGCACAGCCTAGCACCAAAAGAAATTCCTCAATTTCTTCTATTTCAAACGGAAAGCTTTACTGCCTCTTTGTTGTGAGAGCAACCTAGATCAGAGAAGTGACAACTCATCTTCACAAAGACAATAATGTGAGCGCCCACTATCTGAACACAAGGTTGTAATGTAACACGATTAAACAGCCTTTTTGCTGTAGAAAGATGTAAACAATTGCTACAAACATGAGACTCGAGTTTTTCTGCAACTGCAGATTTCCTGTGTGCTAATTTGTTAGCCCAACACTTCTGGTGTTCCAATAGCAGGGGGTCTGTATTAGAAACGTTGGTCTTTTTGTTAATGAAAAACCCTCAACCTCCACATTTACTTAGATCTGCACCTGAGCACTGGAGAGGGATCTCTGCTTGCCTACAGCTTGGATTCCTTCTTTTCTTCTGAATTTCTGGAATTTGCAGCCTAAGCAGACTGGAGAAGTACACATTTTTCCCAATTAACCCCGTGGAAAGTTTTGTCTCTCCATTCACACAACATCAGTTTCCACATTCTGCTTCCCTCACAGGAGTAGAGCATCTGCAGTAGGACCATGTTGTGGCCTATTACTAAGTTGCCAGACACTCCTCATTTTCAGTCACAGGTTGTTTCGCCAACAGCAGGGACAGGAATTGTCTGTGCTATGTGTCTGCTTTGGGCTGAAATTCTGGGCACTTTACAGTAGTAACAGGTGATTTCAAAGAGTGAGGTTCTTCTGCATATTAAGATTACCAAGACTTTAAAAAAATGTTCCTTTCCAAATAACTTCCAACTTAGGAAGGAGGACTGGGAGTCTTTTGTATTTTTATGTATGTCTTTTGACACGCTTATTAGAAACCATCCAAATTTAGCCAAGTTAAAAACCTCTGAAAAAAATGAAATTCAACATAGGCAAGGAAGATTAATTTCATTTAAGATGGTAATAATCTAAATGTTTTCCTATGCTCCTTCCACTCACAGCCCTTGGTCAGACCAGACTCTGCAGTACCCTGTCCCTTCAAGGGAGCTCCATGGCACGGCTCAGGTACAGACCCCAAGCTTTTTGCCATGTGACAGTGACTACCAGCAGTTCTGGGAAGATGTAGGAAGAAGGTGTTTTGTTTATGTATTCCCCAAAATGCTGAGCCCTAAAAGGAAATCTAGTCCTGGCCAGGCAAGAAGGCGGAAGGAAATGAGAAGCCTCAGAAGGGGAATGGGACTGAATCAAAGTACTGAGGAAGACAGAGGATGAGACAGAACTGCAGCAGAAGCACCACATCACCTGCAATGGCCCCTGATGCACCTGAGCACCTTTTGTTGCAGAGATTCCCCCCTCCCAAAAAAAACCCAACAAGAAAACCCCAGAAAAAGTATCATTGCACCACCAACTATAATTAAATTGTTAGAAAGTAAGTCCGTCTGCAGAGGACACTGACACCTAATTACCTTGGTGCCATATGCATATAAGTGCAATATTGCAGCACTACTTGCATATTCCCCACCGTGGCTTGGTACTCTCCAGCTCACAAGCCGTGCTGACAAACCACGCGGCATCCACTATCATTTCAGGCTAAAATGTCCTCTTAGCAATGTGCGAAAACCACATAAAAATACTGCTGCTGAGACTGCAAGGCAAACTAGCAGAAAGTTAGGAAATAGCCAAGCTGACATTTCTGTGTGATCCAAATTCAGCCCTCAGAGCACACAGCTTATGAAACTGTCTCCAGTAATATATTCCTGCAGAGATGTTTTATGGGACATACCTGAATCATGACCGGCTAAGGAAGATTTTTGTCTGCAGGAACCAGAGAGGGTTTTTTTGTTTATTTGTGTGCTCATTTTAAGGTTTTTTAAGGTCTTGGCCTTACCTGGGGACACCCTGCAGAAGCAGTGCTAGTTGGCATACAGTTACATATTCACTGGATCTGAGATGATACAAACAAGCCCAAGCATGACCTTTGAGGCCAGTCTATGAAGACTCATCTGAAAACTTACTTTCTTGCTTTAACAATACTTGATTAACACCAATTACTTGGATTGGTGTAACTGGAGCAAGGACAGGAACTGGGTCTGCCCTGTACCAACTGAATGCCTCTACCTATTCATCTAGAATGTCAGAGTTGAACCCATTACTAGTTAAAGCAGTGTTTTGGAAATGTAGGGTTGAATCACCTCAAAAATAAGGATGAACTGATGCCACTGCTTCTTATCACAGAGCAATTTCTAAAGTGAGAGGACACTGCTGCCAACATTTTTGTTTCTATACTCTTCTGCGAGGGTCTTACCTAATTAAATCAAATTCCAAAATGCTTTAGGAAGCAAGAGTTTACATAAGTAACTCTAATAAAGGTCTATGAGCTCTGAATTTTGAGTGGAAGAAAGCACTTTCCTGAAACCTACAGTAAGGATACTAAATCTGTGAAAAGGCTGTGATTTAAGCAATGGTACTCTCTAGTATTTCCCCTTGTCTAGGTTTAGGTGATTCCCTGCTCACTGTATCTTCTAAGTGTTTCCAGCTCTTCTCAAGTACAGTGAAGTCACAGCCATGATGCTCTGCAGCACAGATTTAAAGTTATTCAGACATTCAGCAGTAAGAGAGTGCAGGTGAAGAGGATGTGCATGCCCATGGCTTCTGGTTTCCCCCCCAGATAAAAACTATTAGTGCAATAAATGGTGTTAGTGCTCCCTGCACAGCTCATCTCAGTAGCTCTTCTAACAACAGTAGAGAAATCCTGTTTACCTAACCCAGTGCTACTTTTCTGCTTCCATGGCAAGGTGCCTCAAAATAGAACGCCGAAATACAGGTCTCTGCCTCCTTAACTGTAAGCTGACAACTGAGCACCCAAATTTATGGGACGTGCATGACTCTCGTCTCCCTGTGCCTCAGCTCCCTATTTGTAAAACAGCAGTAATACCAGCCCTTTTCATCATGAGGGTTTTCTGAAGATAAATTAATTAATGTTTGTTAAGCATTCAGATATTTATAGCAATAAGTGCATAGAAAAGCTCATGAGGAAATTAACAATTCTGTCTTCACAGCAGGGTTTCAATAGTGTGCAGTAAATAAGGCCTAGGGCTACACATTGAAAAATTAGGAGAAAACAAAATATTGAATAACTGCTCATTAACTCAGCATCATCCATCCTGTTCACTAACTGAGGCAAGGGTCCTGTGGAAAAACCTGTATATGATCCTGAAATTAGAAGACTATGCTATCATGCAAACATATAAGGGGGCTGAACTTTGATTACATCAACTATCTTAATTCTGACATTTCCTAACTCCTGAATATTTTACTTTCCAGCCTTAATGAGGCTGCCTTGAGCTGTTGCATGTCTTTACAGCCTCTTCTTATAAGAAAAGAGTTATAAGAAAGCAATGTGCAGGGAGATACAGAGGCTGAATGACTGCCAGTATCATAAAAGAAAACAGGGTTAATAATAACAATAGAAGTATCAAAAGAGAACTTCAGCAAAATTTTGCTCAGTCTTTTAAAAGGCAAGAAAATACTAGTGAATCCATTTATATCCCATGGCAATAATATGCAACCAATGGGAATTTCCAGAGGAAATGAGGTTCAAAGAGTGTATTTACCCACTTAAACAAGATTTAGTCATCAAGACACAGCAACTCAGCCTTCCATGCAGTTGCTCTCTCTAACTCAACATCTGGATGTGAAAGCTGGAAATCAAGTGCCTTCAAAAACACGAGGTTTTAAAAATCAAGTTGGTTTTAAACAAACACCGAGAGTATTTAGAGCTGAACAATTCCGTATCTGCAAAATTACCTGGAAAAGGAGAGTGGATTAAGGATGTGTTAAGAGCGGATCAGGAGCATTTGCAGTGGCAAGTCTGCCTCTGGGCAGCGGGAGGAGGGCTGCACAAAACGGCCATCTGGAAGCATCCCTCCACACAGGCTTCTTCAGAGAGGGAAATTTGTGAGGATGTACAACAGGAAAGATACCTGTCTGTCAGACAGAGATCACTGAGTCTTAGCTGTGACTGTACCAGCACCTAATGTGGGAATGGATGTGTATGTTACATCATCATTGCTAAAATAATAAAAAAATCAATAAATTGAATATATAGTCTAAAAAAAAATGAGGAAATATAATTACAAAACAAATGTATATTCACCTGTTGGGAAAGTCCTACATGTTTTTGTCAGATATTTAATCTCACAGTGAGGTATTTGTTCAAAAAAGAAAAGGGGTAGCTTAGGAAAAAAACAACCCTCAAACAAACCCAAACGCAAGATTTAAGAAATCCATCAAAAAGTTAGGTGCTGGGTTGTATAAAAAAGATTAGGTAGGAACACAGCATATCTTGTTAAAAGAAAAATAATTCTAAAAATAACATTTGTAGTAACAAATTCAAAGATATGAAAAGAAGGGGCAATGGGAAACTGGCATTTTGCATTTCATGCTACTTACCATCTATGTTCATAAACTAAGATTTTGTATTTTTGGGCTACTTTTTCCTTCTACTACAAAAGAAAAGGAAAATGGTGGGGGAACCAAAACATACTTGACATGACTAATAAAATGTTAATTCTACACAAACACCTGCTCATTCTTTGAACAGTGACTATCTAGCTTGAATATATAAACCCGAGGGGAAAAATCCCAAGGATATTTTTAAACTGTGCAGCACCAGAAATGTTTAAACACTTGCCTGTGGAGGAAGTTTTTGCAGTGAAAAGTTTCTGTAGAGAGATTATTTGCGATACTCATTTAAGGCCTTACTTTTTAATTCCTTCTCAAAGATGAGGAAAAAAACATCCCATTGACTTCAGAGCAAATGGATTGCTCATGATGAGAGGACTGTGATGAAGATTCAAATGAGACACTTTTGCCAGGTGGTGTCCTTCTTTTGTACTACCCCTCCACAATTATTCTAACTAAATACTTAATAAAATGTCTTTCAATTGATTAATGTATTCCTTCATATTCCTCATATAACAGTAGCTCTTAAAAATAATTAGGTATTAAATTCAAGATCCCAAGCACTCGATTTGGCAGTCAGGTTGCATTTTGTGAGCCATGCAATTCCTTGTATACACTACCAGCCTCACGCTTGCCATACGAGCAGTGAAAAAGTTGTGCTGTTCTTAGCTTTTCAGGGCTTTTTTTTGGTCATGTAGATTTTTTGTGGTGTGGCAAATAACCACATTTTTCTTACATACCAGCCTTTAACTGGGCTTTGAAGCCCAAGGAGGAAATCCCAGACAGCCTGAAGCCAAGGGGAATTTTGCATTGCCTTCAGCCTGGCTGCGATTTCATTGCCCTGAAATGCTTTTTGCTTCAGACTACGTAGCTTTTATCACCACCAGACACTGTTTGCAACCACCAGACCGCCACAAAAGACAATATGCCAAAAAATGGTGTGGACCACCGGGCTGTGGCCTTAAACTGGTGTGACTGCCCAGCTTTTATCCGTCCCCATTTTGATTTGCAAGGTTGGCTTGATGCTTTGCAAAGCTGCACCTGGACACGTTTGCCATGGACAGGAAAGGCTCAGCGAAGCTTTCACAGCCACAGCCGCTTCCAGCACACTGTTGGCTTGGGCTGGTGGTAAACCAGAAGCAGTGGTGGCAAATAAATGCTGTGAATGGCAAATAAATGCTGTTAAACTTGACTTATGTGGCATTAAAATGCACGCACGCGCATCCACGGGCGCGCACACAGCCTGCTCGGCGCTGGGAAAACGGACAGACTGAGGAGCATCTGTGCTGGGGGGGGATATGGAACAAATAAGTAATTGCTGTTTTTACTAAGTAAAGCAGAAAATTACAGCATATCAACAGCCAAGCCTGTTTGTTGCCTGGGAAGAACCATTTGTGTTCCAGTTCGGGCTTTTTTACTCATTTGAAGTCTGTGCCTCATAGTACATTAAAAGCACTTTAATTATTACTATGAGTTTATGTCCTCGTATAGATTAAAAGTCTATAAATATAATGGGGGAGGAGGGGGGACACAAGAAAGCCAAATAAATAAATCCAAGCAAAATTTTCATATTTTAAACAGTGAAATCTGGAGAAAGATGTGGCTCTGAATTAACACCTTCGAAAATGTGTAATTCTTTTCAGAGAGCATATATTGTATTAAAGATCTGTCTTGGTTGATCAGAAAAGCGTGTGGCTAGATGTATGTTTTCTTAGCTACATTCAACTCTCTTCAAAAAGACATCCTTCAGAATAGCACTCTTTAGGGACAGTGTTTCAGGGTTGACAAGAACATTAAACCATATTATAATTATCTCTTCAGTGAAAACACGGCTTTGTAGTGGAGGCAATGCACAGCTCTCAAGGCGAGTGTTATTAGGCTGTATGTGTTTTCTTGGAAGGAGATTCATGGAAAGAAAAAAGCTTTATAATTTACTGCAAGGAAAAAAAATACAGACTACATGTCATGCATAGCAAAAGGGATTTTACAAAGAAGGCACTAAGTTGAGTGCCTCACTTATCTTCAAGAATGCTTCTACATAATAAGTGTGGGGATCGGTTTAACACAAGCGACAGTATAGATATAACCCACGCATACAATTCTCTGTGACCATTCATATAGATAACTGCAAAAAAATTGTCTCTAAAGTAAGGTAAATATAAAGCAATTGCCTCCTATGCCATAAATGGGTTCTGCCTCATTCTTTGAGAGGTCACTGCTGAACAGCACGCATTCTTATGGCAGCTCAGATAATAAAATCTGTTATTCTTGGGGTGAATACAAAGATTTTCTAACCCATCTTCCACATTCAGAATACTGTTTTCTCAAATTAACCTGGCAATTAGAAAGTATCAGTCCTGAAACACCGAGCAAAGTTACAAATTGCACCAAGAAGATTCTAACACGCTCTTAAATGACCGTATTTAATATGCATATGTGGACACGTAGTATCCCCGCATGCGCATTTGGATGTATTTATTGAGATTTTTAAAAAAAAGAACACTACAGATTTTTAATACTTTTGCAAACCGCTGAATTATTTTGAACTAGGAATTTTCTTCGTTTGCGAAAATAAGCTCGCAACTTTGCTTTCTTTAGTATGCTGGCAAATTGATAGATTTAAATTTCTTAAAAAGGAATGAAATAGAGCAAAGAAACAAATGATGTTAACCAACAGTTTACGCACACCCTGAACACGGCAAGCACTGACAATATTATGAAAACCATGTGCACAACATGCTAATGGGGAATTGTAAAGCTGTGGCATTTCAGCTGTGCGCATGCAAGTCCAGGCACACACAGGCGCAAGCACAAAAGACAACAGCCCCAATAAACAGCGACCAAAAATATACCAAATTGGCCTGATACTAGACACAACAGCTTGAGCATTCGTAGGAAAAAGAAGTCAGAAACTCACCAAATCTTGGTTTTAAAAGCACGCTAGGTATCCAGCGAGAGAGCATTCTGAACAGTCAATTACTTTCACATTTTGTCCCAGGACTTTAAAAGTTAAAGGCATAGTTCTGCCAATTGTGAGATGCCCCATCCAGCACAGACCACCCACAACTACTGATTTTCCATCTGGTGAACAAAACAGACATCTCCCTAATTATTTTTAAAAAGGTTTTTTTTCCTAGCATACTTCCTTTATTTGTCTGTGACCTGGAACTTAATGGAAAACCCGGTAGATGCCAACCTCATTTCTTGTAATGAAGCATCTTATTTTCCCTACTTTAAGCATGCTTATTTAAAGGCTGTTTAATAGAAAGTTATTACCTAAGCCAATCTTTGATAGGACCTAAATTACTAAATAGTTTGAAATTAGAACAACTTTACATCAAACCCTAAACGTTCTAGTTAAATATTAACTGTTCTTCCCTTAAACTAGGATATTAAAACAGAAAGCAATGAGGTTTACAGTCTCGTACGCTGGGTTCCCATATTGCCAGTGTCAAAATTTATGCCTTTTTTCAGCAATATGGTTGCCATTGCCAGCACCACGCTTATAAATGCCAACTGTAATTAAAATCTGGCACCTTATACAAGCACTAAACACACTTAAAGATTAAAAAAATATTCTCCATTTTGAAATACTCCTTGCAGCGTATGCAGGCTTAAAAAAATAAAAGTTCTTCTTCTGCCAGTTTTAGAAACATCACAGAAAAAAAAAGGTCCAAGTTTTCCTGAAAATCGGTCTGGAAAAACCTATATACCATGCTCATATTTCACAGTGGATGCATGTGAGGGAGAAATGACAAAACTTGGATTTTTATTTGAAAAGGACTACAAAGAAATAGCATATTTAAAAATCTGGACCCCAGGCAGACACACGGGACAGGTATCACGCAGCCTTTACCTCAGCATCCTTTACACTGGCTGTTAGAATTCAGTTAACACAAAAAGCCTCATCGCGGTCACGGTGAGCGCCCAAGCAAGGTCGTGGACCCCAGAGCCTGCTGAG
This sequence comes from Mesitornis unicolor, assembly GCF_000695765.1. Taxonomy (NCBI): domain Eukaryota; kingdom Metazoa; phylum Chordata; class Aves; order Mesitornithiformes; family Mesitornithidae; genus Mesitornis; species Mesitornis unicolor. The sequence goes on along the minus strand of NW_010187944.1, from coordinate 16,100 downwards.
GGAGACAGCAGATCACACGGAGTGGAACGGAGGCTGGGTGCACCCGTAGCCTGGTCATGTCAATAGTTCTGGGGAGGTGACCACCATCATCTAGGTATTTCACGTTATGCACCCCTCGTTGCTACATTCCCATGTCTCTGGCAGTGAGCAGTGGTCTGGGCGGCCACTTAAAAAAATCCTCTTCTGGACTTGTCAACGAGAGAAGTGACTAACAGGAGGCTCAGGCCATACAGACAAAACATACAGGGCTACCTTGGGGCCATTATATCCAGCAAAATTTCCAGCCATAAATTCCTTTTCTACTTACTAATAGGCTACTCCTAGGTTACACAGCTGGCTTATGGACCTGCTGAAGATGAGGAACACAGGTTCATGAGAGGTTAAAACCCAACGAAGCTTCCCAGCAAGGCTGAGCCAGGCACACAGCAGCTGGAGCACCCCAAGATTTGCTTCTCAGTCTGGCAGCACCGCACCAAGCACTTGTCTCCATTGCCCTGGTCATCCATCCCGGCCAGGAGGTGAGGAAGAGCCAGACAGCCATGCTGTCAAGTAAGCCATTGGAGAAGGACCATCTCTCGGAAATAGAACCGTTCATGGACTCCACTTGTGGGGGAACAGATATAAAAACCAGGCAGCCAAATCCATCCTTTAAATAGTCTGCAACAGAAAGCAGTGTTTCTTCAAACCAATTTGACCAATGGCAGCAGGACTTGGTGTCTTTGTAGCAAAGGTGCGATGACTGAGGTGCTCTTCATCCTGTCTTCTGTATCTCATTCTGCTTGTGCCTGAAGCAACTTTTTTCTCACGATCCCACTGGCAGAATAAATAATTACATTTCACTGTGGCGTGTCCCATATACCAAATGTTTATGGACAGGACTGAAAATTTTATCCTTGCATTTTCTTGACATCACATTCTCGGTTGAATTTCTGGGTCCTTATGTCAAGTTTGAACCTATGCTTACATTCAGTTGTAAGTACCTCAGTTATTGATGACTTTCAGCAGCATGAAATATTTTAAGCCACTTATTTTAAAATAACAAGATAAACTACCGAACGGGAAACCTTGAGTTAAATCATTAATTTGAATCTTGTTTTCCCATTTAAATGTTTTAGTTATTTTCTTGGAGAAAGGTTAATTCTCAGTTTGTAACCACTAAAGTATGTTGCTTTGTAACTAAATATAGCTTTTACACTAAATTTGGCACTTCTTATTGCTAGCCAGAAGGACAGAGTAGCTCTGCTGATATATATATATATATATTTAAGCTCTTCTATACTTCATTATACATTTTTTTCAGATTAATTTTACTGTTTTTGTCAGAAAATCACGTATGGCACAACTCTTATTTACTAGCTGATCCCTTTGTGTTTACTTACGATTTATGTTTCTTGGATGGGAACTGGAACGCAACTTCAAATTTAGCAAGATGTTTAATCTGCTACATAGCACTGTCTTGAAGAGGCTAGACTTCTAAAGAAAACTGTGATCTGATTTAAAAATTGATCTATTAAAATAACTTGGTATTAGCTAGAATTAGCACCAATCTAGTATTTGGTCATAATAACCTTCAATATTGTAGTATTAGCAAACCTAATCCCCTCATAATTAGCTTTTATTCACAGATTGGTAGAGAAGAACAAGCTTTTCTGCTTCTTTCAACTCCCAATTGGTCAAGTTTGAATAAATTAGTCATTTAACTGAGCTAATTGAATATATTGAAGAAAATATTCTCTTAGTACTTGCAGAAGAGACTACTGATCTCAAAAGCCAACTCAATACTTCAAACACTTTGGTTTTCCAGAGTTTAGGCAGTGACTTTCATCAGTTGAATGGTCTGACTCGCAACCTGGAAGCATTGATTCTATTTTGTTTGTTATCTGTTATGATTTAAGCAGATTACAGTAAGCTTTGGCCTTGGCATAATATTAAAAGATGTAGTTTTAAGAAGAAATACATTCAGCATAAATTTTGAAAACTGTTTTTGCTATTTATTTCTTGATCACTATGGTTTTACCATCTCATTGACTCAGGGTTCAGCTCTTTGCTTATCATTTAGTTCCAGAATTACTTTTTAAATGGAGGAATGTGCCAGCATTATCATTACCAGTGGCAGAAAGCAGCGAGACCTACATCTCAAATATTTTATATAAAAATGGCAGAAAATAAGTATTTTTATCAGTTCTAGAACAGGCTGAAAGTGATGGGAAAAAGAAGCTGGAAGCATTTAAAGTGTTAAAAATCTCCAATGTCTTTCTCATATAAACCCATTCCCTTCATGCTTGTGGAACAAAGACATCCTGCAGCTGTCCTGCTCCACGCAGCAGATCCTGTCATGCATTGCAGCAGATGAATCAGGGAGAGGGTGAATATTTCAGTCTCTGAAATCAAGGCCTCCAAACATCTTTGAGGTCTACAGTACCAGAAAGGCCCAAACTGTTGCTGGTTTCCCCCGACAAGTTTATATTTGGTTTGAAACCATTTCACTTGTCCATTATCATTGCATGATGAATATGTGATTTTATACAGTCACAGATTACAATAACAAACACACACCATCATGGCTTCATTTTTCTTTTTTTAGATTCTGCCATTTGTCAGTTGTGTTTTACAGTTAATGGATCATTGTCCAGGCAAAATGAGTCAAAAAAGCTGATTAAAAAACCCCACAGCTGTCTGAAAAAATGTAGCCCTTTGATATCATACTCATTTTTTTGCTTTATCTAGTTCAGAACCATCGGTTCTGAGTTCCTATGGGACAACAACCTGCTAATGGCATCTGTCTTAGATGATGATGCTGACCTTAAAGACAAAGTTGACTTAACTGAACTCTGTATCATTTCAGATATACTCAAAGGAAATCTATGACTGCATACAGACAACAGCGGGCTTCAGTTTTGTTTCAGAAATTAAAAATCTGGAAATGCCAAGTCAACTTCCTCACTCTGAACATGCCTTTGTGTAAACACTGGGTTTCCCTCTTTTTTTTATATTTTTTAGCGTGTAAAATAGGTTTTTATCCATTCCAAATGTTTCAAATTACTGTATCTAGATAAGCTCTTCCCTATTTTAAAATTCATATCAGAATGAAAAAAAAATTGGAAACGCCACACCACTTTCTGGTAAGTAATTTTCATTTCTTTCCAGTATTCCTTTGAGTAAGGATGAAGGTGAAGCAGGCAGGAACTCTGGGCTTGAGAACACTCACGTGGGGAGGCAGGAGCACTGCTCAGGCTGTATTTGTCCAAAAAGGTGAAGTATGTGGGTAGAAAGGAGCCTTTTGATTTTTAGCCCTAGAAAGCTCTATAGCATAAAAAGCTTGGACACAAAGGGTTAGTACCTTCAGACAGAAGTGATCCAATGCAACCGTATTTCTCGGAAGCTGAAGTGTTCATGTGGACACAGGCTTGCTGGGAAGAAATAAACTTTTCCTCCTAAAATAAGACTTTTCCT
>NW_010187944.1:9424-12616 GCF_000695765.1 Mesitornis unicolor | reverse complement strand
GGGGGAAAAATGCCAATTCTACCGGTAACCTCTCTGTAGAGCACCACAGACTTCACCCTAGGATGGGCAGTGTTCAGCACCTCTGTGCCTCATGTGCTGTGGAAGTAACTAATGTAAACTTCCCCATGAGTTTTGCTGTCCCAACACCATTAATTTCAGAACCTCATTCAAAAAAATAATTACAGAAGGCTCCTGCAAAGATGAAACTACAGTCCAAGGAATGGACCAACTTAGGAGGAAACCCCAGAATTGTGCTTTCTGGTGAACAGGACAGGCTAAACTAGATACAATGTTCTTTCTTCATTTTGAGGTGACCTCTCCTGCAACAGGCCAGCGCAGGAGGTTATCCTGTAACACTAGAAACACCAGAGTCACAATGTGTAAGAAAACAAAACTTCTCCTTAAAACTGTCATTGTGTATTTTCACTAGTGATGAGGCACATCTGTCTTAAGAAGTAAGTCAAAGTAAGAAAGACGTGCTTCTGGAAAATCACCTACTACCTCTTCTGCACCGAACCTCTGGAAAAGCTCTGCTGAATGAGTCTTGGGCAAAGCTGGCACATCGGGCGGAGGGAGTACCATCCAACACTGAGCTGTTTAATACAATGCCACATCTCTTTTCCTGTGAATTAAGCTAAAATAAGATTTACTTCATGTTTTGAAGTCTGGCTGGAGGAGAGAGGGACTCCAGAGCAGCAGTCCATGCTCAGAGCTCCCCGATTCATTTGGCTGTGACAGGTAAGTAGCATCTGCAATATTTTTTACTATTCAACAGGTGTTTGCTGGTTACAGTGAAACCACCAGAAAGGTCAAAAATGTGAATGTGCTCACAAATTAAACAGCCTTCTCGTACTCATGATTATTACTCATCTGCTCTAGGTTGAGACAGGGCTATGTGGAAAATATCTTGAATTTTCATTGTCACTAAGCAGCTGTGCCACGAGCAGAAAACCTCAGGCTGCAGAGGGGGTGCCCATCTGCAACCTTTTACAAGCCCTAAAAACTCACACTGTACATAAAGTTCTCAAAAACTGAAGATGAATTACATGTTTCGCTTTGTGCAATGCTTGTTTGAATTCTATTCTACTTCTAATACTACTATAAAGCCCTTTTCATGAGGTCACTGTTGTTCTCTCAACACAGCACACAATGATTAATATTTGAACAATTGTTATTTTTCATAACTTACCTATTTATCTAAACCCATGTGTTCCTTAGGAGAAATGGCAACACATTAGTTCCCTCCTCTCCAAGTGAAACAGAAACACTATGTATTATATTACATTATATCATAAAATTTCATAACCAGTATCTCCCTTCAGGAAAAACCACACGTGTTTCCCTCCGCCTTTAACAGGAACACATGGGTCCCAACTGGCTGCCATTAAATTTCAGGTTTTAAAACCTGCAAACAAACAGACGGTAGAAGTTAAATTATGCACTGCTAGTAAATGCGCTGTGTGTACTGCAGGAGGACGTGCTGAAACAACAGTGTTAATGGTTCGACATTTAAACAAAAAAAAACCCCAAAACCAAATCAAACCAAACCAACAAAAACCAACCAAACAAACAAAATATCAACAAAAAAAAGACAAAAAGGGAGCATCATTTTGAGACTGAATTTTCTACTTGCTGCATCTCATTTCTCCTTGTTTAAGTACCTGTCCATATTAAGAACATCGTGACCAGCCAAGAATTTAAGTGAATCATAGTAGTGAGGAAAATTTTGGGACACAAACCAACAGGAGCCTTTTCTTTATGTTGCGAGCAGTAAAGCTGCTGCGGGGTGAGACGGGAGCAGGCAGCAAAGCGAGGGGGTGAGAAGGGAACTGGCCATTAACTTATCAGTTCCAGGCCTTGCCTTTCTAATTGACAACCTCAGGGCTACTTTCATCACTTGTCGACTTCAAACCCACACTCAATTTTTCCTTTAGATAATGATGCAACTATAACATAACGGTGTTTCTGACATATTGCAGCATGTAGCAGTAGGAAGATTTCCTTGGTAGCTTAGTTTAACAGGAAAGGGAAAAAAAAGCAACTGTTAAATAGTTTGCACATGGATCAACTTCTCAAAGAAATAGTAGGAAAACAGATCTTATCCTTCCAGTATGCTGAACTCACTATTTGGTACTGACCCAATCCAAAGCACCTTCAGTGCTTCAGTACTGCCACAGGTTTAACAAAAAATAAGTGAAAGTTTAACACAATAAGCCTGCAAAGCATGCATTCATATATAAAGCCAAAATAAATGAACCCACAAAACCTAGAAATGCACTACAAATTAGAGAACTTAAATGAAAAATATCCCCAAAAAGTCATTAAAAATATATTGTTGACATGCCATCTAGATATTGTACATCCTTCACAAAGAAAATATAGAAGCAACAGGAATGCTGCCATCCTTACAGAGTGCTGGAAAACCCTGACTCCTCTCCTCCCACAGAAAGCCAAGTGGTTGCTCAAGGCAGCCAGACCATTTGCAAAGAGTAAGATACTCCAGTAAGTATGTTTATCACATTTTGACCATAAAGAAAAAGAAATAAATTAAATAAATAAATAATTTTTGTCAAGTAACAGTATGTCCATAGGTGACAAAGCACCTGGCTCCAACATAAACAGCCACATAACTGCCTTTTAATAGTGTATATAAAGGTTTGAGTCCTGCAGTCGACTGCAGTGGGCCTGGGGTCATACTAAACTCAGTGCAGTGTTTGGGGCTCCCAGCACATCAGTCTGGGCAAAAAAAGCAGCATCAGAAAACGAAATAATACCAGTACGCTTCTGAAGTGCAGCCGCTTCTCTGGCTCCTACATGATTGATGTACAGGGGGACAACACTTTGGATACTATGCCTTATAGCCAGTTGCTGCTGAAATCAACGTGCATAAACACACAGGTATTGAATTAATGCAGATTAATAAGGCAAAGACACTGCAGGCAGACTTGATGTGTAGACAGCTCTTCAATGGAATTTAGGCTCTGATAGTGAAAATTGGAAGCCAAGGACCTTCAGTCACGGGATATTAATGAGGCCGTGAATAGTTGCTTTACGTTGGCTGGACTAGAAGTGTTCAGTCTCAGCCATTTAAGATTGCAGATATGGATGCCTCATTTCTAGGCAGTGATTGCTACATTTTGGTCATAAACTTAAAAATTATTACTCCAACTCTCATGTAAGGAGTTATGGGAG
>NW_010187944.1:4622-9393 GCF_000695765.1 Mesitornis unicolor | reverse complement strand
AAAGAGGTACCTGCTCTGAGAATAAACACTGGACTCAACATTTCCTTGGGCTGCTGCTCCAGTGCCTTTTGGGCTTTCTAGGTCCATAAAGCTATAGCATATTCTGTATTTAGCAGACTACGTTGCCCGTTTCAAGCCATAACCAGCTCATAACCATCAGTTTATGAAGACTGGGTATGCTGGAATATCACTCACTTTGTTGAAGACCTCTCTCCATGCCAAGTGTTGTACACGCTGCTGATCCTTCTTGAGCAATAAGGAGGCCAGAGCTCTCCTACAAAATGCCTGGCCCACATAATGGCCAAAGGTCACCTATTGCAAAATATTATTAAAAAGTCAGGAGAAACTTATTTTATAGCCGAATTAGCAGCTCAGCAAAACAGTGGGCTATTGCAGGCAAGAAAATAAGCTCAACAGCTGGACTCTACAACTGATAAGGATTTTAACTGGGATCATTGCCCAGGACTTTTTGGGGGTTTTTTTTGGACAAAAGAGATATCAACACAAGAAGTGTGAAAAACCAGGTTATTACATCAACTTTTAGAGGCAGGTGTTTTTCCATTTTTTTAAACCCGGTCTCCGCCACCTTTGCAATTTTGCCACTCCAAGGCTGCAGCCAGCAGTACAAACCCGTTCCCTTTCAGTGTTTGGCGTGCGGGTTTTACAAGCCTGTTTTGCCTTCCTGCAGGCACTTTGAGCTTATAAATGGCACCTTTCGGTGTCCCGAATTATGAAGGGCAGCTAGTCCTGAATTCTCCTGTCGCTTAATGATCTCACATAAAATGAGGTCCACAAAACTTTTATTACCACTGCAGTGCCAATTCGCAGGTGAAGAACCACCAGGGAAAGGATTCGGACATGTCTCTTGCTTTTGCTCTCCTAATTTTCCAGGTGCAAGAAAGTTTCCCACTTGAGTTTGAACAATTAGTTAACTCTCACAGCGAAGCCTGATCTAAATAAAAAGACCGCAGTGTGTTACCCCGATAAGCACTGGGAAAATCTGAGGAGAAACCACTTGAGAGCAACACACACTAGCATCAAATTTAGGTTAAAAAAATACAGGTTAAAAAACCCTGTCTCAGCTTTTACTTTGTTTTCCACCTAATTGTACTCACTTATCACCACTAAGTATGTCTGACACTCAAGAATTATACATAATATTTAATTAAAACATGAATTGGATCCTCCCCTATTCTGGTAATAACATCAGACTCTTGGAAAACATACTGGACCTCAGCAATCCGAACAAAAATTCAAAAGAAAAAGTCTTTCCAAAGAAAAGAAAGGATTTTGTTTGTTACAAATTACTTCTGCATTTATATAAAGATTTAATGATTCATGGCATGCCAAATACAGTGCTAATGACCTTTGGGTTGTGTTTTTAATTTTTGTTTTATTTTTTTTTCTGCTAAAAACAATTACTGGAGACCATTCAAATGCCACTGCATAAACCAGGAAACCTAGTAAAACTGTAGGTAAAATTGGCATTTTGTTTCAAGCGTGGCTCAGGAGTCCAATTCGCTTGTTGGCGAGCTGCGTATTTCAAACAGCACTTGCATCTCCTCCAAAAAGGAAGCCAGGTAAGATGCTTTCAAAAAACACATTTACAACATTCAGTAATGAAAAACAAAAATTAAAGAGCACAACCTCACCATTTAATTCCCGCTTTCCAAGGATGAAGCATCTTAGCCTTTCTGCTTTCTTCTTCACTTGCCAGTGAAGGGTAGATGAATCAGCAGAAATACAAGCTCTTCATTCTCAGTACCTCTTTAGAGCATACATGTGCCCATAGGAGCTTAAAAATGTTCCTGGGGAGCATTAATAATCTTGCTTCGAATGGCACAGAATTTTTAAAGCCTATTAAAACACTGCCTAGTCGTAGTGGTGCAAGTCTCGATTTTTCATGACTGCAGCCAAGCTACTGCCCATTTACACCACTGTCAATTCCTTGGATTTCAGTCTTGCAAGTAACACATGTGTTACTCCAAGGGCTTTCAGGTGACTTTTTAACAGATAGCATCCAGGATGTAGGGGATTTTAAGAAGTCATCACAACTATTGCCTAGCAGCTGATAAGACTGAATTTAATTAATGTTGCCAGGAAATAAAAATATGTCTATGATGAGCGAGGCTTGTGATGCCCATCTTCAATATGTCCCCTTCTTTCTTTGAAGAGCATTTCACCAACTTAAAAAAATAAACAACATAAAAACAAACACCCACCTCCCCCCTACCCAACAGAATGAGCAAATGAAAGATATTCACACCAACTAACCCCGCTCTCCAGTTCACCCCCCCAAAAATCCCACTGACAATATCAAGAGTGGGGAATCAAACCCTTTTATTACCGAGTCCGCAGCAGATAAAGCGGCAATTGTGGTTATACAGTATTGGAAGTGTAGCGTGACAGCTTGTTAGTGTTGAAAATATATAAGCTCTTTGTAATTGTGCCTTTGGAATGCCATCTGTCTTGAATTAGCGTCCACCTGGGATCATGTTTCGATGACCAATATGGACAGATTACTGGAACTTTAAAACCTCGCTTTCTTTGTAATTGACATTTAAACTGTTTGAAGTTTCTCATTAAGTCCTTTTTTACAAATTAGGTGCAGATGTATAAAGCGAAATGTACAGTACTAAGGGAAATTAGGTCACCTGAAAGCTCAGTAATAAAATGTATCAACTGTTTAAGTGCAATGAGTACATTAAAATTTAGAGATCGACTTTATGCCCCAAATTCTTCAAAGTTTCATCATTTCCCTTTCATTGCTGCAGAACCCCTGATGCCAACAATTTTTAATTAAAATGGCAGAGAAGAAAGTGGGTTTGGCTGCTCAGCCCATGACAACTGGTCAACCCCTGCCCGCAAAGGGCTGGAGAAGGCAAGGCAGGCAGCCGCAATGCCCGTTTCACAGGGACAGGCAAATCCTATTTTTACCAGTAATACCAGGGAGACGTGAGAGGTAACTGATGAGAAAGTAAGAGAAAAATTACAGAGGGAACTTGTTCAATATCTGGGAGTTCAGTAACAATGCAGCTGATCTCCAGACCCGCTTGCAGCCAAGTTCTGCAGACCTTGTGGTATGGGAGAGTTAAGTGTGAAAAGGACAGCGGCTAGAGAAACACCTCCATGCAAAACCTGCCTGACAAAATAAGGGGAATCGAGTATTTCCCATTTCCAAACAAGGAGGCTTAGAGCTCAGGGAGGTGTGAGAAAAGGGTCTTGGAGAGACCACCACCACCAGGAGCCCACCTGATGTGGCAGAGGACAGGAACAATTATCACACTGGGGTTCATCAGCAGAAACCCTACAAAGCTCTTAGCATCAAGGGGTTTCTACCTGCCAGAATGACTCTTAAGGGAAGAGACTTCAAGTACAGCAGTCTGATCTTCCCAGAAGGCATGACAACGCCAGAGACCCCACTCACCGAGCCTTTACAAGTAGCCAAGAAATATCACACAAGCGTATGAAGGCTCAGTGCTGGAAAGCACCGAGCACTCTCCAAAGAAACAAGTGCCCTCCTTCCCCATGCAGGGCCATGGAGCAGGGGTGGTATCGGGCCTCAAGAGGGCATCCCACAGTTGGTGGGATTTAAACTCAACACAGTCAAGCAGGTCTGGTGGAAGGTCCTTTAACCCTCTCTCCTGAAGAAAGGTCTCCTGGGATAAATTAGGACACCGCCTACATAAAATGCACAACTGCAAATCCTTTTGGCACCACAGCCAGGATTTTGGTTCTTGAAATGACGCCAGGAGGCATACCTTGGCTGCCTGCTCATAAGCACGGAGGTGTGATGGAAGAAATGATCTTCTCTTAAAAGCTGGTAAACAAGACAAATTCCCTGTCAACCAGTCTTTTTTTGTGTGCTTAGACTGTGTTATCTCCTCTTAAGCAGGCTGTCTTCAGCACCACTACTGATTACAATGATTTTAAAAAGCTTTTCTGCTCACATCCCATTATAACCCTATTCTGGTAAGCTACTAAAACTCTTTTTGCAAAGTAAGTGTAAACTTTCAGCTGGATACGTTTCTGCTGCTTCTAATAAACAGCCAAGCAACTTTGCTGTGAAACAGGATGTGCATCTGTTTGCAAGGTGAGCAGCAGGTCTCAACTGGTACAACATCAGAACAGGATGGCAGGGGATTCTGGTTTCTTTATCCACGGGCTCTTTCTCCATGCTCATACACATCTTCAGTTCAAGGAGAAATCTGGAGAAAAATTACATGTACTTTTAAAATAAAAAAAAATTAAACCAGCCATATGTCAGCAAACTGCAACACCTGGGAGAGAATAAAACGTGACCAATGCAGCAAAACAATATTTTCCAGGAGAGGACAGCCCAATTCATTTGCAAAGTGGAATGAGACAGAGGAGTAACTCATTTGCCACTTGTACTGAATGAGAAAGACTTCTAAGAAAACTGCATGTGTACTGAATTCTGGTTTGCTCACACGTTTTATGAATACTGATTTTCAGGTCCACAAAGGCAGGTACAGGACCGGGCAGGACTGTCCAGGACTACGTTGGCTTTAAGCAAACCAGTTGGGGTGCCAGTGGTGATTAGCTGGGCACCCTCAGCTTTGCACCCTGCTTCTCATTAGCATTAATTAGCCGGCATCGTACCTCTGCTGCTGCCAGGATAAGAACTGGCTCAGCCAGTAGTTTCACAGTCCTTCATGCCGAGTCTGGAGTTGCCAGAGTGCACAACGGGGAGCTTATGTCAGCTCCATGTCTTTCTGCCAAGGGCAGAGGAGAGCGGAGACCCCGGTTC
>NW_010187944.1:0-4591 GCF_000695765.1 Mesitornis unicolor | reverse complement strand
GTTCAGCAGAAAGCTGGAGCGGCGTGGACGTGTAATACCTCCTTTGGTGTAAGACCTCCCACATAACTTTAACCTGCCAAAAACGTTTGAGCGAATTTGAAGCGCCAGAGCTAAGTCTCAGCTTCGTAACGTGCCTCACCTGACCTGGCAGCGACAGCGGACAAAAGGCCTCATCCTGCATGCTCCCTCACACATGGCCTGGTGACAGTGGTTGCAATGTAAACTGAGTCTCCACCAGGTCCATCCCCAGAGAGAGGATGGCAACGCCAGGAACTCGATTAGTGGTGTTTGAGGTGTCCCCTCCTGCTGCTATCAGGTTCTCTCCTTGCCAGCAACACAACAACATTGGTCGAGTTGAACCGAAGTGACCTCGCAGAAAAGCAGATTCTGCAGATATGGCTCAACAGTTCTACCAGATAAAGTGTTTTTATCACTAGAAAGTCACACTTTCAGATAAATTTCACCTTGAGGCTGTAATCTCAAAAGACACACTTAAAAATGTGTAGAACATAAAACGGGTAATTTTTTGATAGAGGTTCAGGAAAGAAATGCCTGACAGACTTAACACTTTATTGATATTCTTGGTTATAGCTCTACACATGCCAAGCAGCATCAGCTACTGGTAAGGACCACGATTCATGTCTTTCCATTTAAACGTTGCAACAAAGAATAAAACTATTTCACAACTACCAAAGAGGAACCCTTTAATTTGCTAGAACCATTTCGGCTCCCATTGCATTAGCACCCTCCAGTGTCCAATCCATGAAAAACAACATCATCACTAATTTGCCAAGTAGACACAAACTTGTGAAACACAAGACAGAGCAGCAGTGGATTCCTGGGAGGGAAGACGGGAATCAGATATGAGAGAAGTGCTGTTGTTTAGACAGTTGTTCTATCACCCACTGGCTCCTCCTCACCTGGGAGGGGAATCGAGAAAAGGAAAGGAGACCCATGGGTTGAAATAGAAACAGATTTAATAAATCTAATTAAAACTCAGTATTAATAATATTATTACTATCAAGTACATGGATTTATATTCAGCTGATATAGTGATGGTCACAACGAGTAGGGGAGTAGGCCTCAGAAGTAGAAGGTCAAGCGAGACCTTCTGAGACAACAGCCATCAAGGAAAAGAGGGCCATTCCTAGCAAACTCCACAATTTACAGTGAGTGTGGTGTTTATGATATGGAATAATTCTGTTGGCCAGCTTGGGGTCAGCTGCCCTGGTTTTTGCTCCCCCCAACTTCTGCACGTGACAAACTCAAAACTAGATCCTGATCACTACAGCAACCTACATACCAAAGCCATCTGAAAACTAAACCAAAGTGTCTTATCAACTTTATTCCCATGAAACTGAGTGCTGCAGTCTTCTCAGAAATGCAACCTTCCTGAATAGAACATTTATTTCTATGGTTTCATCCCAACAAAACCAGGATAAGAAGAAACTCCCAATGCCAGAAATGTTAGATGGCATAGCCGCAGTCCCTAAACAAGATCTGGCAAGGGGTTATTACTCTTCTCTGGCTCCTTTGTTCCTAGCAGACGTGCTGGTGTCTACACCTTTGGCATGACACTTTTTAAGTGCTCACACTGCATATTCCATGCTCTGCAGCACTCCACCAAGATGTGAGCTTAACACTGCCACTTTTGACTGATTTAGTATGGACACGTGGGTACAGATCAGCTTGGAATACGCCGTATAAAAAGCCTCTCATACATGGGTGAAGCAGACCTGCACTCAGCTACCCGAGGGAAAACAAGGGACGGTGCTTATGTGTGCAGTGCTCTTCTCCTACAGCATAATCACCAAGCAAAGAGAAAACCCTTCACAAAGATCTGTCAGCCATAAAGTTTACATACTCAATGCTTTACTGCAATATTGTCTTTAAAAGCACACTTGAAGGTCTTGACACCACAACCAGAAAGAACAGCTCCGTTTGTTACTAAAAAAAGCTGGAAGGAGTTGTTCTGAACTTTTTCCAACAAGACAAAAATCTCTCACAGACAGGGAGCCCAAAAAGGCTCTGGAGCACCGCAAGCAAGCAAAAGCAGCTCTGGGTACCATAGGTTTTGCCTGCCTGAGAAAAACAGATACTCCTTCCTCATTCTTACGGCAGCGCTGCATAGCGCCTTTGCAGGGGAAGCAACATCTGTGTGAAGAGAGGACAGCGGCACCTGGAAAGGCATCTGCACCGCATCAGAGGTACCTGCTGTAATTAGGGCCCCGGCCTGACAGTGTGGCAAAGAACACTCTGGGACCCAGGCACCAAGGTCTGGACCCAGTGGCACTGACTAACTCCTGCTAAAGAGCAGGGAGCTGCTAATTAAATCCGACCAACACATGCATCCACCACCAACCTATGAAGAAATCTCTGTATTTTCTCTCCCTTCTGCACACAGCTACATGGCTGTCCAGCTCAAAGGTGAGACTCCTCATGCCTCATCCTGCACTGGTCTCTGACCACTTGGATGCCCCAAATTCTGTGGTCTTCACCTGCGTTGTGGCCTCTTGGGCCCTGCAGCAGCACCAATGACAAGGGGCAGGCAGGTCACACTGCAAGCAGGTCATCACATCTCCTGGGAGTCAAGCAACGGGGCTGCAGTGTTCAGCGGCCACATCCCATCCTGTGACAGCACCAAGTCCCTTCTGACCACGGCTGGAAAAGAGCAGCCTCACCACAGAGATGCAGTCAGTCTCCTCCCTCAGCCCTGAACGGCTGCTATGGGATCATCTGATTGCCCTTATGCTGTGTAGACTCCTCCCCACAGGAGAAATATCCAAAATTCCTCATGAGCAGAAGTAGCAAAGCATAGCATTTGTGTTTCTGCACCAGTATGGGAGGTGAGAGGGGGGAAGAGAAAAAAAACATAAATGCACGTACATAGAATCATAAAATCATAAAGGTTGGAAGAGTCCTCTAAGGTCATTAAGTCCAACTGTCAACCCAATACCACCATGGTCACTAAACCATGTCCTGAAGTGCCACATCTACACATTTTTTGAACATCTCCAGGGATGGTGACTCCACCACCTCCCTGGGCAGCCTGTTCCAGTGCTTGACCCCTCTTTCAGTAAAGAAATTTTTCCTAATATCCAATCTAACCCTCCCTTGGAGCAACTTTAGGCTACTTCCTCTTGTCATATCACTAGTTACACTAGTATCACTAGTTAAGAGACCAACACCCACTTCACTACAACTTCCTTTCAGGTAGCTCAATAAGGGTCTCCCCACAGCCTCCTTTTCTCTAGGCTAAACAACTCCAGATCCCTCAGCTCCTCCTCATAAGACTTGTTCTCCAGACCCTTCATCAGCTTTGCTGCCCTTTTCTGGGCACGCTCCAGCACATATATGCATCTTCTCCAGAAACAGGCTGCAAAAGTAAGCTAAAGGAGGCAGGTTGGAAAAATGACCCGGAGTGCTATGCAGGACAGTGTTACTGTGGGTAAGACTGCTGTGGATTTTATGGGCTCTTCACACTGCCTGTAGCACAGCACAAACCAGTCCAGCTGTCCCTGAGGTCCCCAAGAACACCAGCATCGGTATTGTGTGCTCATGGTGACATCTATGTTATAGTTATTACAGACTTCATACTCTTTTGTCAGTGAGCTATAAAATATTTACAGTATCATGGTCTCAGCAGAGACTGCAAGAATTTAAAGCTTTAAATGTTAAAATGAATTAACACTTGATTGCCTGCCTAAAAACAGTAGTAAAAATATCTGTTCTCCTTCTAGAAGTGTTGTTGAAAACCTCCCTTAAATCAGAACAGACCCAACAACCAACCACTCTGGCAGAAGTCATGCCCTGCCTGCAGGTAATATGCAGGCACACACCTGCAGATAGAAACCCGGGCATGAAAACCACACGGATTTTCAGGAGAAAGATGTGGCAGAGCTTTCATCTTATACTGCCTGTGTCACTCGGAGCCCAGTTCTGCAAACTGACCTGCACAGGGATCGAGTATTTACAGTGGAGCTTTTCCTGTCCTTGCCACACTGCCCAAAGTCCATGCCCCAACAGCCATTTGGCCACCTGTGGGAATGCACCTCGTGTTCTTGGTCTCTTCCTGAGTGCATGTACACTGCCTACACAACCTTCCCTTGTCCAGCCAGCACCACAGCGGAGGCGTGGACACACACCACCCCTCCAGAGCCACAGAGGGCTCCTCGAGCCCAGGCTGAGGGATGCCAAGGGGGCTGCTGATAGCCTCGCTTCTGCCCACATCACGACCTACGCTCAGCTCCATCTGAGGCGGTTTATCAATGGAGGAGGCAGCACGGTGTTCTCCTAAGAGGAAAGTCCACGGTGTAGATCCGGCCCCTCTTGGCCTCCTGGTTTCCCCAGGCAGGAGACGGGGCACAGGAGCCCGCTGGGTCGGAGGCTCAGCGCAGGAACGGGAAAGACCCCGATTCCTCTTTTTCCGCTCCTTGCGCGGCCGTTCCCGGTGCCCCGCAGTGGGAGGTATAGGGCGGAGGCAGGCGGGAAGGAAAGGCCGGGGCTCGGCCCTAAGTGGCTCCCCTGGCTCAGCCAGGCAAGGACAAGGCGGATCAGAGCAGCCGCAGTTTATCCTCCGCTGGCTGCACGA
>NW_010187943.1:0-13279 GCF_000695765.1 Mesitornis unicolor | reverse complement strand
ATATAATAGTAATAACAACAGCAGCAGCAACTAGCAAAAACAGCCTGTGTATGCTCAATGGAAGTTACTACATTGACTTTGCTTTTATCTAGTGTTCTCATCACACGGGAATGTATAGCCTAGAGAAGTTGCATAATTTCTATGAATGAAAGCTTTTAAGACCATGTTAGATGAACATCAGTCTGGAATGGGGGGTATATGGATGGATGAACTCTGGAGACCCGTTAAGGCCTATAATCTTCCGTGCTGCTATAATCCAAATATTTAGAGATATTGAAAGAGTAACCAGCACCTCTCCTCTAAATCTGAGTGTTTGTTCACACACCACAAAAATCCTGCACACTATTTTTTTTATAGCAGTGATAATTACTCCTCCATTCTGAAAAAATTACTTCACGATTCAACTATTAAAGCCATGTAGGCTTCTAACAAATGATGAGGTCAACTGAGATTGAAAAGTGTGTGCAGCAATTGCAAAATTAAAAATGTGCTTTACTTTAAGTCTATCAGGAATGCAAACACAAGCTATGAGGAATGCAAAGTAGTTTAATTAAAGCTCAGTTAAAAACTAGCAAAATTGTTATATAAACAAAGAGAGCATTATTTGACTGAAAGATTCTTTTCTTTCTTGTCTTTTCCAATGGCAGTGAAATCCCAACTTTCAGTTAATTCTTTTTCTGGAATCTATTATTTGCCATGATTTTCTCGTTAATGCTTGTATTACCTTTGCTTTCAAGGCAATGTCCCTCTCAGGGAAATCCCAGAAATCAAATAAACTGAGGCTTATTCCGATTCAAGCAATAGGCATATATCTTAATTTTGGCAAATGCATGCATTTCTAATTAGTGTTCTTTAGCCATTTGGTTTTGGTGAAGTGTGGTCCCCACAGGCGTGCACAACTCTATCCAGGAGCCATTCCCTTTGAGTAATACATTATTTACATCTTGGGTATAATACTTTAGATTTTTCTGTGCCAAATCATTTTATTTCACTGTGGCTACTTTCTTGCTAATAATTTGAGACTCCTGGCACTGTCAGAGACAAAGCAGCATGGATAAATATATTCCCCAATTTTAATCAAATCTATGCCTATCCTAACATGTTTTAAATCAAACTTTCTCTAATCAGCTAGGTTTATTCTCAGAAATTCAATGAATTCCAAGACAGTTGGATTTGTCTCACACTCTTTTTTTGTTTTGTTTTGGTTTGTTTTTTTGGTTTTTTTTTGTTTTGGTTTTTTTGTGTTTCTTTTTTTCACATTCACTGACCTTTATGGAACTTAACCCAACAAGATGGCTATCAGTGGGAGTTTTGTGGATTTTGCAGAGACTTCCTCTAAGATATCTCTTTTCTGAATTTTTTCCTAACATTTTTTAGACAAAACCAACTGTTCTTTCATAGATGACTTTTATACTACTTAGGTAACACCTTGAAACATTTTTGCTTGATTTGATTTGTCTGACTTTATATGGTATGTTTCTCCCTAGTCTAAAGATCTTCGGGTCTCCTTTCCCATTACTTTTTCAGTCTTCACTCTCCAAATACTGTGGAGAAAATAAAAGATTTTCCCAAAAGATACTTTTGTAATGATAACAGATTAATGCTTATATAGCTATCCCATCCATAACCAGTTTCTACTGGAAGAAGGACATATCATAACTCTTCCTAAATACCTACTTTTTCTTACTTTGATTTGATTACAGTAGAGGTAGCAGAATGCTAAGGAAGTATTTTACAACAGCAACCTTTTCTTTTACATATTCACTGGAACATCTCCCAGAATTAATCTCAGGAATGTCTGTGCTGGAAAGCCTACTTTGCCCAACTCATTAAAAGTTACTTAAAAAGCACCTTCTTGGGAACTTGAGACCTTCGAAATTCAAACCTGCCACTACTGTCTCTCATGTCATATGGTTTGCAGCTGTGAAACTTATCAGTGAGTGTTCAAGAATTGAAACAAAACATTATTGCTATTAAAATTCTTCTCAGCCCCTGGAGGTAACATATGATGATCTGTGTGATTCTTAGGTGCTGAAGTCAGAGAGGTAGAGGCCCTTATGGGAGCAGTCAGATGATTTGCTTAAATAAACAGTGCTAATTTGCCCTGAAGAAACCTATGATCCAAGCAATGTAGGCATATTGAAAGACTACTAAAAAGTCTAGCTGTACACTTCTAGCTCTTGATGATATTGTTAATTTTCTAATTAAGTGGTTTCTTTGACAAACAAAACACTATATTCTGTTCCGTTCCTGTGAAAGTCTTTCTGTTTGTCACTGCTATTTGTCTTGTTTGTGGTTTTTTTTGAGGTTTGTTTCGGTTTAGTTTGGTTTGGGTTTTTTTATTATTTCTCTCTTCTAAGTTTCATCAATAACTACTCGGTTACCGGACTCTAGTCTTTACAGCTCTTGTAAAAAGTCTTTACTGGAACTGTTGAAAATCAAATTTAAGGAAAAATTGGGCAGCAAATACATTTATTACCATAGTACCTTGAATACACAGATATACGTGTAAAATTAATGACAGTACTATTACAACTTTCCTCTGGGCAGGGCTCCAGAACTCTCCATTGATGATAGTGACATGACAAAATATTGGCTCTGTTTTTTCTAAGGTAGTTTTTCAAGCAGAAACACTCAGAATCTAACCTTTTTTCAGAAGTCTAGGTATTCTGCTATACCATTGGCTTCATACTAGTGTTTTGAATCTAGGGCAGCACTATTAGCTTCACTAGAAGATTTTCCATCAATTCACCAGCAAGGATCCATGTCCCTTTGCAGGACTCAGAAGCAAAAAAACCTCCCACATCCTCCATACTTCTTCTACATGAAAGCAACTCTATGATTTTATAAATTTTGAAAATAAAGGGGTTTTTAAAGGCACTTGTCCTTCCATCTACCACAGTGGAAAACGTGGAGGATTTCAGAAGACTGCATGTACTTCTTGTTGCTATTTCACTGTAGAAAGCATTGGATGTTCATTAAGTGGAGTGTCACCATCAGTAAAAAGATATATCCCATATTCTTTCTTGTGGATAATCTTAGTACATCTGGTTTTTAATTTAACCAAGAGGTTAACAGGAGAGATGTTCAGATGCTTGGATTCATTTAGAAAAAAAAAAAAGAAAAAAAGAAAAAAGAAAAAAAGATACTGATAACAATTGTATAATAAACAGGATTTTCCAGATGAATAAATATTTATATTCTTATGTCTGTTACTAGAAAAGCAAATCTGAAGCCAATACAGAAATGATGACAACACACTAAGAGGTTAGATTTAACTTTCCCTGTATTTTTGTTCTCCTTGAGTTCACCTACATTAACAAAAAAAATTAATGGTGCCATAGAGCTTTCTTAACTATTTCTGGAGGGGAAAAGGGGATTATTTGATTCTTTTTTTATCAAAATTTATGTCAGTATAAAAGTTATAGAGATTGCCAGAAACTAAAGGAACATGATGTAGAATCACAGGAAAAGTGTAAAATCAATATCGCTAGGTGTTTGAATGCTGCACTTGGCAGCCCCTTTCTAATCCATAGTCAGTGCTTTATTTTATGTATATAACTGAGACTCTGTTGTTAGATAATCTTCAAACCCAAATAGCCTTCACCACTACAATGATCACAGAGACAGAAGGGCTTCTACTTTAGATGTTTAAAGAAGTTTTTGCAAGAGGTGTTCAGACCAGACACCTTCTGTAGCTGCTGAAAAGGAGAGAAGTACCTCCAGGCTGACTGAAGTCTCTGGAAGTGTGTTTGTTTCCCAATGTCAGAAGAAGACAAGGTTGGTTTTGCTCCTAACTTACACTTACATTTACACTTATAGTGATGTGTCCAGGCTCAACAATAGCCATTTTTAGTTGGGACTTGTATATTTGCCATAACAGGCTGTCAGAAGAAAATGCAGTCTTTTTGCTTCCCCCCCATTATGATTTCTTTCAGAAATCCTGGTAGAAGAAGGACATAACTAAAATAATTCTTGTACAAACTTTGCTTCTCAAAATAGTAACTGATTTAAAATCTGTCCAGATTTCTAACTTTACAAAATCAAAACTGTGAATTGTAGTTAGTTATGTGTCTAGCTATTAGCCAAACATCTTGTCACTAGAGAAGGTCATTTGACTGTCAAGAGAGAAGAATAAAACACCAAGGACTGAAATCCCAAAAATATTTAACATATGTCTCAGTATCAACAATGTTACTAACGAGAAGAGTTGATGATGGGTAATGTCTGATCCTATTTTCCTGAGAAAGCTTTTGCAATGAGATTTCATCCCACATTTAGCTCTAAAGAAGGCCAGATCTTTTCTGTTTTTGATACTGAGCAGAAATAAACCTCACGTAATTTAGAGGAGACTTATTTATATCTCATTTGGTTCAGTTCATATGAATTTCAGGGAATTTTCTCAATATCCTTGTTGGCTGCAAGTTTTAGACCTAAACAAATCTGAGATTCTGGGCTTTTTTATTCTGTTTATGTGTTTAGTGCACTACAATCATCACCTTATGCTGTTGTAGTTTTACACATAGAAAACAGATTTACAGTCACGCACACACACACACACACACACACATACACACAGAGAAACAAAAAAACCCAGCATGTGTGTAAATATATTTATATTTGTGTGTTTTTACTAGCCTTGTTTTATACTTGGCTTGTAAATTATTTGAAGAAGATCCTACATTTGCACAATACATAGTTAAATGAACTCCTGTCAGGATCTCTCTTCAGCTCTTTCTTAAGCACTACTGCAATACAAATACCAGTAAAATAAAAATACAAATACTACTGCTACTAATTAATAATAGTAATAAACATCATTATCCTTGTCCATGCCAAGAGAATGAACACACTTAAAACTGTTTATTTAACACTTTTCTTGTATGTGCAAAGTATATTTATTTATTATTATTACTATGAATGCTACTACTAATAAAATACTTTTAAATAAGTAATAATTAAAGTACTTTTAAGACTATTTGTGCCCTAGGTATGGACAAAGCTACTGGGGCTGAAAGGATATTAGCAGATTGTAATTTGTTAAAAACAAAGTTGAAACTCATATATGTCAACACATTCCTGTTGTGTGAGACTGTAATTTATATATGTTCCAAAAAATCCCAGAGAATCAATACAATAACAAGTTATGGCCCCTCTGTTGAAAAACTACTAACTCACTGAGTGTGCACTGAGGGCTTAGATTTAGCCTTGCTATATTTAGGTACCTAAGCAAAGATGGTTTTAACTTGAGAGCCTGGTCTCTATAGGCTCCCTGTGCAGTAAATGGAGACAGACAGGCTGTTTAGAGATCCAGGCAGATCTAAGCAAGACTGAAGCACCCCTTGGCAGGGTCTCTCTGGCTACAGAGAGGGCTTAGCACTAAGATTGCTTTTAGGTCCTCCAGGTAGGAGAGCAGAGGTGAGTGGGAAGAGATCTAGGCTGTTGCACATTAAAACTAAGCTCTTAGTGCTGTCATGTGCTTCTCTTTTGTAATGGACCCAAGAGTGCATGTAGTTAGTTACCAGCCTTCTGTGAGAAACTCCTTTGCAAACAGCTGAGGTAAGGTATCTTTTGTGACTAAAAGAATATGTTTGAACTGGCTAGACAGTTCACAACTTTGACACAAGGCCAGGTTGGATGAAATGACGAAAATGCTATTTTTAGTGCTTCCAAGAAGGTGAATGCTTTTGGGTTTCAGCTCTGTGTTTGGACCAGATTTGATTGTTTGTACTGATACTTGCAGCAACTTCCCTGCCAACCTCCTTAGTCAAACCAATAAAGCATCTTTACAGCACCACCTTACCAGCCACTATTGATTCACTTGCATGTGCTACCTCAATAGTAAAAGGCTGCTAGGATTTACTTCCTCTGCTTTTTCTTTTTCAAGGCAGCCATTACTCAGTACAAAACCCCCTTAACCTGGTAAAGTTGTTACTCTTGTTAATATTGGTTTAGCAAATTATCGATCCAAATAATGAGAACAGGAATCATTTGCTCTTATTGTACAATGTACAATTGAATCTACATTCTGCCCCAGTAATTTTCTCTATAGATCTTTCAGTGGGACTAGACAAATAGATTATAAAAAAAAAAATAATAAAACAACCAGGAAGCTGCCTGAGGTTGATGGTACACTTGAGCTAAATCCAAACTTTATTGGTGTTTCTCAGCTTCTGTTTGAAATTTTACAAACACTGCTCTTTGGAGCTTTACAGGAGATTTTTTTTTTCTAGCCTGACGGAGGTATCAAGTCAGTTAGCCACTGTTAATGAAACTGAAGTACCTACCATCAGCCTCATCACACCTGCCCAAGGACCACACAATGTCAATGACCCCAAAACAGAATGAATGAATGCTGAAAAATACATTTCATCTGCTATTGGAAAATTTGAACTGGAAGTTGACAGTTCAGGTTGCCTAATGTCACACCTTGCTGCAATTTGCAAACTTCTCTTCATGCTATGTTTCTCTTTTAGCACTTTAATCAAAATTATATAGGTATATTCTCATATTAGGCTGTCCAGTGTGATAGTATAATTTATGTTTAGACCTCACTTGGAGTACTGCATCCTGTTTTGGAGTCCTCCAACACAAAAAGGACATTGAAGTGCTGAAGTATGTGCCAAGGAGGGCCACAAAGATGATCAAAGGACTGGAGCACCTCTCCCACGAAGACAGGCTGAGAGAGTTGGGGTTGTTCAGCCCGGAGACGAGATGGCTTCAGGTGGACCTTACAGCGACCTTCCAATACCTGAAAGGTGCCTATAAGAAATCCGGGGAAGAGCTGTTCACTAGGGCACATAGCGATAGGATGGGGGGTAATGGTTTTAAACTAGAAAATGGTAGATTTAGGTTGTATATTAGTAAAAATTTTTCAATATGAGGGTGGTAGATCACTGGAACAGATTGCCTGGAGAGGTGGTGGAGGCCTCATCCCTGGAGATATTCAAGATCAGACTTGATGAAGCTTGAGCAATCTGATCTAGTAACATTGTCCTTGCTTACTGTAAGGGAGTTGGACTAAATGATCTTTAAAGGTCCCTTCCAATCCAACACATTCTATGATTCTCTGATTTTATACCTAAAAATAAATAGCCTGTTCTTCATGGAAGCAGAAAGAACTCATACATGCACATATCTACACACAAAGTAAGTTCTGTTGGAAAATTAATGTTTCAATGTTTCAATGTTCCTGCCCTCCTAGATCTGTTTAGCCAAATTGTAGCTATAGTTTTAATTTGGGAATTTGTTTTGTTAATTTTCTGTATATTTAAAGTACTATTTCCTGCACACATCTATTCTGAATATTACCTTTTATGTGACTATTCACTTTGAAATCAGAGGTTTGTATTTGACATTTCTTCTAATCAGATGAGTATTTTTTCTGTCCCATGCAGTTTCGTCTAGTCTCCCCTACTTGCTCTAACATGTAACATAAGATAACCCGGATTTTAGAAGATGAAAAGACTTCACATAACAGCATAATTTTCACAGCAAATGCCATGCAATAAGAACTCACCTTTCACTCTGTCCATCTTCTTTCAGTATCTTTGAGCTAACTCAGCCATGTTAGAGGAGTACTCACTCTTTGCTGCCAGAGCTATGGATTTCAAGAGTCCAGTGTAATTGTTTACAAATATTATCTAATGCAAACTGAAGACAGTTGAATCTAACCTTTCCTTCCTTTCAGCAACATTAGTTGAATGCTGTCAAAGCACTGTCCATCAGAGAAAGAAATATTCTGTAGGCAAGTTATCATCATCAATCATCATCATCATCATCACAAATAGAATTCTTGGTGTGGTTAAAGAATACAAAGCATGCAAGGAGGAACAAGAATTTTCCATCTGAATCTTATAATAAGCAGGGTTGTCACTAATTTAAAAACCCTTGGGTAAAGGAGTCCAGAAAGTTTACATGTACCTCTTTTGGCATATAGGCTACCAGCAATTAGTTATTACAGAAAAGTCAGATATCCCCACCTCCATGCACTTAGGCAAAAGTGAAGTAAGTCTGGATCTGATTTGAGGTGTGGAATCCCAGTCTTGCAGAGTAACCTAGCTCAACCCAGAAGTAGGACAAAATTTCATACATGTTCTTAAGCCTGGTCACAACATATTCAAAGCCATAGCACTTAAAATTTCATCCTGAGATATTTACATCTTATTACACATTGGACTGAGAACTTCTATATCTAACTCAGGGTACCACTTCTGGATTTAGGAGTTTAAAAGTTAAGTGCAGAGCCTTTCATCATAACCATGTATAAATGGCAATTTGATTTCATCTTTTCTTTCCAGCTTATTTCATTCATGTCGTCAAACTAGATTGCTAATCTATTTGGAAGGAACAAGGAAAAGATGAAAGAAGAGAGAGGAAACACTGAGAGTTAAACCTTATACTTCTGAACAAAGTGATGAATTCAGTAGGGCAACTATTGTCAAAAAGAGATCAAAATGATAATAGGAACAAAAAACTTTGCAACAAAGGTTTATGATGCATATGAGTTAAATAATTCCCTTTCCTACAGCTTCAGATGGAAACTCCTCATTTTCAGTCTGTATTCTTTTTTCTTCACGCATGTACATTTGACCTAACCTTTCTGTTGAAGTACCATCATCTAAGCAAAGACATTTAACAATAGTTCCTTTCACAAGTGAAAGGTTCAGATTATGTTTGTTCATTCCTTTTCCTAACCCAGTGTGCTGACGTAATTTCAAATGCTTTATCCTTGATGCAAGTTAGAAGCTGGTGAAGTTCAGACTCTAATTTTAATGTACTTGAAATACCAGTCTGAATGCACTAATCTTAATTGATCAGTAACACAAGTGTATTTTTCCTTAAGATTTGCATGCTATGCAATTAAAAAAGAAACAATACAAATACATGCCACTTTTCCAATTCCTTTAGTAAGGACTATTTTTTCATTGGCTTTTTTTTTTCTTTCATGCTTAAGACTTCCTCACTAAAGCAACATATATTTCAGTTGTAAAAGTTCAACAACTTCAATTTAGCAAAACATGCTTCATTAATTTTTACAAACATTTCCAAAATAAAATAAGAAAGAAGTTTCTCTATTAATTACGCTGAGTAAAAGGAGAAACTCTTGATCAGTTTTGGCAGTGGTTAACTACACAACAGAAAATGCTGTACTAAGCATGAGAAATAAACACATGAAGGCAGGATGCAACCAGCAATAGCTACATAAAGCAGACAGGTTCATGGCTATAAAATCAGAGGCAATTTCAATACTCAAGCAAAAAAGCTGCAGTTTATAACTGGACAAACAGGAATTAAGAAAAAGGCTTAGTAGAATTGATATTGGGGGTGGAAAGGAATGTGGGTCAGAACAAGAGCGTCTGTCATTCCTCCCTGGGCAATATCTTTCAGTAGTAAATGCATTACCGCATGTGAACATAGTCATGGCAAATATACTGTGTCTTTGGTCATTGCCTCAATGCTTGCCAGAAAGTATATATTTAAAAGTATCTAGTTATATGAGACTTCAACCTACCTTTTCTAAATTCTAATGCGACAACTGTTAGCAACCATGTCTGAGCACTCCATGAGTTACTAAAGTTCAAATGAAGACTCTATCTGTCTGAAATATTCCGAGCTTTACCCTGTATAAGAGAAAGGCAGAAATTTCATAGGAAAATATTTTGGTGATGAAGCTATTTCAGCCTGACAACAACTCTCATCAATAACAAAACTATATGTTTTGTTATTGATGGAATATTGACTGGAAACACGTCATGCACCTTTAGTCTTACAGAAGTATGCCATTTCACTTGGTCCATCTTAGACATTTCTAGACACTAGCTAGAGATGGAAGAAATTCTTTGCCTTCTGAAATTTTTGCTCCATTGAATTACCTACTTTACTTCATTTACTTTTGCTATGTTCTAGAGAAATAGCTTAGATCAGGACATAGTTTCTGGAGTCTTAGGTAGATAAAGTAAGATAAGACCAGTCACCTCACATATATGTGCCAGACTCAGGTTAGTTACTGGTATACCATAACCCTCAGAATATCAAGACAAAAAAGTATCTAGTGTCTGAATTCTCAGAGTGAAACATAAGTAACAACCTCAACCCTCGCCCCTGCCCCCCCACCCAAACCCCTCAAAACCTCAAAAACACTCATAAAAATTAAATGAGAATCTTAATCTAAATGTTCTTTCTTCTTCATGGACTTTTGAAAGAAATCAGAGAGACAGAAAACTATCAGGAAAGGAAAGCTTTGCTATTGTGTTCCATAAGAACAGTAAAAGGAACTAATGAAGACTGAGCTTGAAAATGTATTTTGAGAGGTTCTTTCCTTTATCTTATAGTTTAGGATTATCACTTCTCAAAATGTTGATGTATGTAATTTTATATAGTTGTAACATTATTTTTCTTGAGGTATTTGGAAAATTCAGACAAGGAAAATTTAAAAGGAAAACTTTCATGATGTCTTGGATAAAGCATGTAACGTAAGTAAATGTCACAATTGACACAAATGAGAAGCAACAAAACCTACTATTTTTAATTAAGAAAATTAATATCTTAGTTGCATGGAAAGTTCTAATATTTTTACATGTGGTACAAGTTTGGAAAGAATTTTAGATTTTAAAAAAATATGCAGAAGTATGATAACATCTCAAGATGATCTAGGATACTTCTGTTAATTTTACAAATTATTAACAGCTTCCTAAAAACTGAATTATTCTTCAAATTATAGAAAAATGACCTGAACATTAAACACTCAGCCAGGTTTTTCTGACTATTTCAGAGTATAAGATAAATATCAGAACAAAGAAAGGAGCAAAATTAGCTTTCCCAAAAAGAACAGGAGCTTGATACTTGCCAACTGAAAGTTAGATTAAAATTATTTAAAAATGAACAGATTTGAACAATCACACACTCCTCTTCTTGAGATATGAACAGTCCAGATTCAAACCAGGTTGCTTCAACAGCATATATTCCCACTAGTACGATGTTTAGTCCAAGTTGATTAAGTTCTATCGAGAGACCATTAGTCATCGTTTAGGCCCAGTGCATAACTGAGCACCATGATGCCCCTAAAAAGGGCTAGTAAAAGTTAGGACTGGGAGGGCTTCTCACGACTTAAACAGGTCACAGGCAAAAGACAGACTCATCATAAGGTGTTATGGTTTGTTACCAGCCTGAAAGGGAAGGAAAGGTGGTGTCTGTAGGACCCTGGGGGGTTAGAGATCAGCACTGTTCCCTCCCCTTTCCGGCCACAGTCTATAAAAAAACCTGAGGTTATTCACAGGCTTTTCTGGGTTTCCTGGGCTGCTTCCTGTCACGTATCTTGAAACGGCTGGGGCTACCTCCACATGCTCAACAGCATCCACCACCATCCGCTCCCGGCACCACTGCAGTCCTTGGTGACAAGCTACAGCATTTGCAGCGGCCACGAGGCACTGCTCGGACACTTCCACTCGGGACGACTGGGTTCAGGTTTTGTATATACTTCAATATCCTTTGTCCCTTATTAGTTCCCTTTTTCCTTTCCCCTGCTGTTTTTCATTAATCTTGTTATAGTCATAACTTCCAACCTTGTGACAAGCACTTTTTTCTTCCTCTCTATTCGTTTTTCTTGATCCTCCCCCAGGGAGGGTAGGAGAAAACAGAGAGAGAAAATCCAGCTTTCTCTCTCTCTGACCCTTAAACAGAGACATAAGGAATAAAAAAAAAAAAAACAAAAAAAACAAAAACAAAACAATTTTAATTTGTTACCAACATCAGAGTAGGAAAATGAGAGATACAACCAGATCTTAAAATCAAAACAACTTCCCCAGAACCCTCCCTTCTTCCCGGGCTCAACTTTTGTTCCCAGTTCTTTCACCTTCCTCCTCCCCCTTTGCCTTGAGGTGCAGGGGGATGGAAGTGGGGGTTGGAAAAGAAAAAAAGAAAAAATATAAAAAGAAAAAAAAGTCAAAGAAACTCTTCACTGTATAGTATTTATAGTTGGAGTCTCAAAACTCTCTCGTTACATGTTATGGTTTAAGGGTTACTAGACTGAAAAGGAAGGACAGGTGGTGTCTGTAGGACCCTGGGAGGTCAGAGATCAGTACTGTTCCCTTCCCTTTCTGGTCACAGTCTATAAAAGACAGAGGTTTTTGCAGTCTTTCCCTGGCTTCCTAGGCTTCTTCCTGTCACATTCTTGAAACGGCTGGATGGCAGCATCCACCACCATCCGATCCCGGCACCACTGCAGTCCCTGGTGACGAGTTACAGCAGTTGCAGCGGCCACGAGGCACTGCTTGGACACTTCCACTCGGGACAACTGGGATCCGGTTTTGTATATAGTTGAAGATCCTTTGTCCCTTGTGAATTCCCTTTTCCTTTCCCCTGTTGTTTTTTTTTTTTTTAATTAAACTTGTTGCAGTCTTAATTTCCAACCTTGTGCGAAGCATTTTTTTTTTCCTCTATTCCTTTTTCTTAATCCTCTCCCAGGGAGGGTAGGGGACAATAGAGAGAGAAAATCTTGCTCTCCCTTTCTCTGACCCTTAAACAGAGAAAGGGTAATTGGCGCCCAACGTGGGGCAAGTGTGAAAATTAATTTTATTATTATTTTCCCCAATGAGACAAGTTGGAAGTTAATACTACAATGTCTCTCATAACTGTGCTTCTGCGAGTCCTGTTACAGGATGCTTTTGTGACCTGTCTTAATTTTGTTCTGGTGTCTGTCTTGCTGACTTTCCATGTTATACTGCCATGTATTTTGGACCGTGATGTATGTGGGCTTGAGTTGGGTTAAGGCTTTGCCTGAGTACCTTGGCCAGTACATCATTAATATGCTTATGAAGAATGGTTCTCTTCCTTTGACCAGCAAGCTTGAGACACAGGGGTTTGGAGGAATGACAAATGGCTTTTACGGCTATTACAATTATGTGTTGTGGTTCATCATTGTAATTCAAATGGCACTATGTGTGAGAATGTGGTGTGCTCAGGTCTCTTTGCATAAGAATCTTATTGTTTTGCAAGTGGCCCTGGTGCCCACACCTGCTCTGAGGGCCGCTGCCCCCACCCCCGTTTTGGTGCCAGTGGGAGGGGCAGCCGTCAACAGGCACACAGGAAATGTGGTCCAGTTGGCCCCAGTCACCACCCACCAGAAGTGCTCTAAGAAAACGGACTGCCTGGTGAGGGACTTAGACACTGAGGCAGGAGAGGGACCATCTCAAGGGGGATCACAGCCAGAGGTCAAAATCCTCTCCCTGAAAAAACTGTGGATTTCATATAGGTTTATTTGGAATGATATCTGCACTTG
>NW_010187942.1:0-397 GCF_000695765.1 Mesitornis unicolor | reverse complement strand
AAGGAGTGCCAAAAAAGTAGAAAAACGTTAAACTCACACTTATGGCTGGAAACCCCTAAATTCCCAATATATGGAGCAGAAAACACAATATCATCCACAATCTCTACTACCACACCGAAGATGCTACGACTAAAAGGAGGTGCTGGCTCTTAGCTTATCGGAACGATTGCAAAATTAAAACCAGTCTGTGGGCAGCTACAGAGAACGGCTACTACCAAATGTTGGCTTCCCAGGGAAGCAAAGAAGCCAAGAACCCCAGGATATGTGAGTCTACAAGTCCTCATAATAGAAAAGATAGGACCCTTCAACAGCTTTCATTCTTATCATGGTTGGTGTGGGAGTAGAGATGGACCATTTCCATTAGAGACATGGCTCCTACCAGATACGATGAAAATAG
>NW_010187941.1:49403-53013 GCF_000695765.1 Mesitornis unicolor | reverse complement strand
GAGGAGAGGGTGACCCCCATGGGGTAGAGCAGCGGGTGTTTGGCTGAGGGACCTGCCCCATCCCACGCACCCAACTTCACAAAATCAGCTCAGAAATGTCCTAACCCTGGCCCTGAGAAAGCCTGGTTGTTCCCTGGAGGGGCTGCGGGTGGTGGTTTTACCTCTACCCTTGGTTTTTGGGAAGGGGTGGGGAAAAGGACTCCCCGTCTCACCGAGAGCAGAGCACCCCCCGACGTGTGCCAACGTGTTGGGGTTTTTGGGGTTTTTTGGTGTTTATATTTTCCCCACTCTGTGTGTTTATGTCAGCATCAGCGTGCGCCTCCACTTTCTCTCACCTCAGCGTTTCAGGCGATGACATGAAGAATAAAGGTTAAGTGGGGAAAGTCTCGCCGTGATCTGATGTGCGAGGCGGGATGTAAATTACGAGCTGTGAAGGCTTGCAGTTCATTTGTGTTTCGGCGTTTCTTGTTTATACAAAGCTGCGACAAACAGCGGGGGCTTGGCAGTTCGTCCCCGTCTCGTGTTTTCGGTCAAATCCATTCACTCCTGCAGAATTACTCCGTCTTTTAAATCGCTGCGGCGGATGAGGGATGAGGGATTCGTCCCGGCCGCGCAGTAGCGAAATGTACAAAGCCAATTGTCAGTTATGAACTTGACCTAAAAACAAAGCTTTTAAGCAATTTACATCCTCAGGCTCAGCAATTTAGCCGCTCCGCTGGATCCTTGCTCTCCGATCACCCCCCAAAACTCCGTTGCGTGGTGTATGGGCACGCTGCCTCAGATGCAGCTCTGGGGCCAGCTGTAATTGCCCTGCTGTATTAGATGTAAACACAAGCTTTACATAAAAGTGAAACCATATGTATCGGCTAACGCGCGTCCACTCCGCGATCCTGCACAAACACAGTCGAGTCCAGAGCTCTGTCCTTAGCTCACCCTGTTGATCCGCTTCTCCCTCGGTCCTGTTCCCGGAGTTACCAGGCAGGTTTAGCACAGGACGAGAAATCAGCCTAGGAGTGTTTTGGCGCGTTGTGCAAGCATGCTGTATGTTTCCAGTCTTCTGACAAATGTTGTTTTATTGACTTAGTGATAACGTTTTGCTCTCCTAGGTCCTTTTCCCTTTCCAGATTGTTAGCCCAGCACTTACTAATCTTTTATGGCGCTGCTGTGGAACAGATGTACGGTGTTTTTCAGTGACGGGCAAGGTCTGTAGTTTCAGCTGGCTTTGCCTCTGAAAACAGACAGCGCTGCCTTTCCCTTGCACCCCCGTTGTGGAGTGGGGAGCTGGACTGGGAAATGGGTTCAGATCACTACTGAGCTGGCCAGAAAACGGTGGTCTTGGGTCTGACTTAGTGCCTGGATCTCAATCATTGCATGGCTGCTCAAATGTTTAGTGGAGCATCTTTGCATTTAGAGGAGCAATGAGCTGATATTTTGGCCCAAGTGGATGTGGAAATAGTCATAGCGGTCTGGGGTCTTTTCCTGAGGTGGAGGGGATCTCAATTGGCTTGGTGGGGATGGAGACATGGAGGTAGCGTTTGGAAAGCTCTGTGAAGTCGCTAACATTTGTCACAAACAGGAGACTTCATGGTTTATGGGGTCCCCGCAGGACCCTTTGGTCTGAAAGGTGTGATGGTGCTCTTCGACGTGGCCTTAGCCAAGTAACGACACTGAGGTTTCTCCATCTAATTTCTTAGTGGCCCAAATGAGGATCTATGGAGAATGATGATGCTGGCTTCTGAAATAAGTCAATTTACTTACTTTGTATGGTTTGGTTATTTAAAAAAGAGAGAGATACTATTTCCTCTGTTCCGTTGACAAATATTAAAATACTGCCTGTTGTATTTCACAAATGTAATTGCTCTCTTCTTCTCTCGGTAACCGTAATTAACAGACCAGAAAATGGAAAAATGTAGAAATACCCTTTCCCAGCGGCCACAAGCATTTGTCGTCTCCAGAAGTTAATGAAGTCAAGTCTATGGAAATTAAATAACTGGGTTTTTTTTAGCTCTGTTGGTGAGCTAAAACGTCGTGTCAGAGTAGTAAATAAGAAATGAAAGAGGTATCGAGATTACCTCTTGGAAATGAAGTGGAGGAATGAATGGATGTGAACTCTTCATTCTCAAGAATGAAGAACCAAGGCATGCAACCGATTCCTTGTGTTACGGACTCCTGAGAAGTGAACGGTTTAACAAAAGGCATGACAGACTTTGATGTTTCCAGACCACGTTAGCATCCTGTTGAGGGAATATGAACGTTTTCAGCCACTTTGATAACGTGTCCCGTTTTCATCAGCTCTGGTTGATGTGTTGGCTCTCATGTGTCCAGGTATTCCATGCTCTGCATAGAGGGCACGTGGGTGTATGCACAGTTAATACCACTGGAGGTTAGAATAGTCGCCATGGAAATGAGTGGCAAACCTCTGCTTTTTTAGAAATCTAATGTTTCTGTGGGTTGCTTTTTATTTTAAGAATAAATTCTAGAAATGCTGTGGGTGGGAATATGAACCACTTGGAAAAGAAAACTTCCTGGTGACTCCTCGTGGCACCTGGAGAGCACGTCGATGTGGTACTGCTGCCTTGGGTGATGTGTGGCCTCCGCTCTGGAGAGGCTTTGTAAGAACCCGAGTTTGAGGTCCCCTGTTTGTGTCTGTGTACGGTTGTGAGCGTATTTTGGGAAGCCTGTGGGATTCAGCTCCTCCCTGTACCTTCTGCGAGCCCATTGCAAGCTGTGATAAAGCCTCTTGAGGTTAAACGTGACACATGCGGCTGCCTGAGGTAGGACATCATCAGTTGGTGTTTTAGTGGTTGTGCTCTTTGGCTGATGGAGTGTGTCACATGGAGTGTGTCCATCACATCACCAACACATACAGCTGTGCCCCCGTGGTTTGAACACATTCCTTATTCGTTGTATGGGAAGAAAAGGCTTTGGGTACCTGAGGCAGCACCCATGGGGGGCCCTGGGGTTGGGATTGAACCACAGGCTGGAGGAACGGTGTGGATGGTGGGCATCGGGCGATATAACAAGGGGTAGTGATTTTAAACTGGAAGAGGGGAGATTTAGACTGGATATTAGGAATAAACTCTTCCCTGTGAGGTGGTGAGGCCCTGGCCCAGGTTGCCCAGAGAAGCTGTGGGTGCCCCCTCCCTGGCAGTGCCCAAGGCCAGGTTGGCCGGGGCTTGGAGCAGCCTGGGCTGGTGGAGGTGTCCCTGCCCATGGGGGTTGGACTGGGGGGGCTGTGAGGTCCCTTCAACCCAAACCAGGCTGTGATCCTGCAATTCAACCAGCAACACTTTGCTGCCCACCCCAGCTACGGGGTTTTTATAACAACCTTTTTGCAGGCTGAACCTGACAGCAGCATGACACAGACCTTTGCTTTGAGAGAGGAGATGCACGGTACACATCGGTGACCTTTTCCTCTGGAGATTGTTAAATGCAGCAGATTTTTAAACACTGGTGGTGCTTTGATGAATTTTAATCGTGTCCTTGGTTTTAAGTGCAACTCTTTTATCTTTCGTGGCCACTGGAGCTTTTGTTGGGGACGTGAGGTTGTAGGGATGAACGCAGCAGGGAGTGTGAAGGTGGCTCTGAAGGCAGTGGGATGAGCTCATCA
>NW_010187941.1:33730-49389 GCF_000695765.1 Mesitornis unicolor | reverse complement strand
TGTCATGCAAAAAGGGTCAAAAAGCTCCTCCTTTGCTGTTCACGCTGGACTTTGATCCCTGAGCTGTGTCAGGGTGGTTTTCTGCTACCAGGCGATCCTTTAAGGTCTCAGTAAAACAAGACAACGATTGTTAGTGCCCTCAGATAACTCAAAGCAGTGGTGGCTGGGAGCTCACTGGGTCTGAGGGAAACACATTTTGCAGCCTTGGAGTAGCGATTTACACGGTTTTGGCTGTGGCCCTTTCCTTTTTCAGAGCCGTTTTCCACGTCATCCTCAGAGTTTATCTCGCTCCTGATAGCAGGAGGATGGAGGGAGCGAGCTGGAGGGCAGCGAGCAGGTCAGTGACAGTGGAGGTCGCAGCAAGCGAGGCAGATCCTCGGCTGTGGGGAGCCCAGAGAGCTGAGCTGACGTAAATGAAGATGATAACAGCTTGTGGGGAACCTTCGGGTTTGGTCACTTGCATTTCTTTGAACCAAGAGGTCTTTGAAGGACTGCAGAATCTTTATAACGGCTTGAAAATGTCATTAAAATCTCATTTTTTTCCCTTTCTTTTGTAGCTACTGAGTTCAAAGGCAGGAACTACCTTTTAAGAAATAAGGAAATGTTTGTTTTCTTGGCTGAAGGAGTAGCGATCTAAGTGGATGGAGATAATTTCTGAGGAATGGATACTTACTTGTTCACTTCTTCGCCATTCATTATTCCACGTAGCGCCTGATCCTTTTTCTGTCCTCTAGATTGAGCCGGGTGGCATTTAGCAGCGTAGGTTGCTGGCATGCTTGGAATGACTGAAATATTGGCTGGGATGTGATGGATGTTTGCACACTCTGAGGAGAGGAAAAAAAAAAAATAAAAATGAAACACTTTAGGTTTGGATCATTTCCTGCTCGAGCTGCCTTGTAGCTCATGTATCCAGGAAATTTTCCTTTATAAGAGCTCTCTTCAGTTTAATTCGTTTTCCAGGGTAGGTTTTTCTGCCAGAGAGAAGCTACAGGTGTAATGTTGAAGTATGCAAACCCAACGTTTCTGTTGGACAGACGGACTTTTAGTGGGAAACCGAATTTCAGATCCTCCTGTCCCACGGGCGTTCATGTTCCAGGATGTAGGTGTAACCTCCTGCTTTGATCTCCGATCTTTTTCGGACCGGATTTTCTCTTTTGGAACCGGTCGCCGCTGTGCTCCCAGAGGAGCCGGCCAGGAAGACGTGCATCATTAGCGCGTCTGCTTCGGCTCCGAAAAATCAGAGGCCTTTTTGGGCAGCCTGTGTAGCTGGAAGGAGCAAGGAGTGCCGTTTTGCAGGGCAGTGAAGCTGTGTGGAGGTATTTTCACTCTGCTTATTTCCTCTCTTGTATAACTGTTCTTCACCCCACATCAGTGCATCATCTTTCGGGTGGCTTCTACAAATTCAAGGTGCAGCTTCTAGTGAAAGGCTTGGTCCTGTTTTTGTGCGTGTTCTGGTGTGATTTGGGGCTGAAGATCTTGCTCAGAAAGCCCACACACCTGGCAGCAGATTGTTACTTACTTTCCTAGGGTTATTTTTCAGTTGGATCCAGTCCCTGGCCTGTCCTGTGACTGCTGCTGTCAGCACCGTGGAGTCGGTTCTGTCCTTAAGGACAGCTCAAACTTAGATCTGAGCTTCCAGGGATTGCGAAACTGTGCCCTGAGACGTGCTGGGGTGTGTGTACTCAAACACACACACACACACATCCCCGAGAGGGTATTTCTGCCTTAGACCACTTCTGTCATCTCATTCACTGTGTGCTCCCGTGGATAAACATGACAGCTTGGCTTTGCAGTTACAAGAATGAGCCGGGAGGAGTTTGTAGGGGGCACGCAAGGAGCCAAAACCTCCTAAAATCTCTTTGCTGATAGCTCGAGCTCTAACCCTGAGGTGAAGGTTTGAACCCTGCTGCTTGGGTTTTAATTAGCGCCTGCAGAAGGACAGCGCTTCCAGTAATGTATTAGACAAAATTAAATGTCTCCTTTAGAGTTACGGGGAGCTCACACCATTGCTCCAGTTACACAACGATGATGACTGAAAGGTCAGCACTCATTTTTTCTCCACGAAAGGTTTATGCAGGTGGGATTGCTCATGCCAGGCCCCCAGCTGAGCAGAGGGCCAGGCAGTGCTGGAGAGGAGAGTCTGCGATGCTAAGCAGATGATCTGTGAGCTTTTTTGGTTGTTTGAAGCATAGACATTTTGCTCAGGGCTTCCCTGAAACATGAAAGAGATCCAGTTCTGAAGATCTTACTCGTGAACATACTCCAGCGAGGAACAGAAGAAAGGCTTAAAGGGAAAAAAGAGCGAGCTCCTGTGGCTGCAGAGAGAGATGTGAAGGAGGAAAAACAGGAGGAAAAGTGCAGGTGGGCTCCCGTTAACAACCCAAAGTGTAAACCATGACACCGTCCCCGTGCTGTGGGATATAACGGGGATGGTCTCACTGGGAAGGCTGTGCTGCAAGACCAGATTGTGTTATTTCTGAATCATTCCCCCCAGAAACAGAGGGAGAAGTTACCATGTGGAGCTGGGCAACTGCTGCACGCAGGATCTCGCATTTCTCTGATGCTTTATGGAAATATCAGGGAAGGTCGTGTGCTCTGGGGCTGCTGCCGCGATGTTCTGCTGTCGTATTTCTGCTGTAAGCAAAGACCAGCAGGGCCGGAAGGGACCTTCGTGAGTTGTCTGATCTGACCCCTGCCCCGTGACAGGGTCACATCTATCTCAACTTTCCCAGCAGATGTTTGTCCAGTGCAGTTGTTAAAAGCCTCCAGCAATGGATTTTCCTCCTCCTCCCCGGGTGATCCTTTAAAATCCTTCACTGTTCTTACCATTACCAAGATTTTCCTAGGGTCCCACTTGGATTTCTTGAGCTGCAGTTGAAAATCGCCGACCTCTTGCCCTTTTGCTGTTGTACAGAGCGAGCTGTTCAGTCTCCTGCAGCAGATTTTGGGAATGTCCAGGCCCAAAATTTGCCTGCAGTGCTCCATGGAGAAACATCACTTACTAATGTAAACTGGGTAACATGCCAGCCAGCATTAAAGGAAGAATTAGGCATTTGCTTGAAGGTGATCATTGTTTGGTTGTTGTAATTTTAGGAAAATTAATTCCAAATGGCTGTCATGTGACAGGGACAGATCCCCCAGGGCTGCTTGTCCATCTGGGTGAAGGGAGTTTGGGTCTCCCTGCTTCCAGGTGGACAGACTGTCCACATTACACCAAACACTGCAATTTGTATTCATTGACCTTCTCGTACACTGTATTTATTTTCAGAGAAGAGCCACAAGGATGGGGAGGGCTCTGGAGAACAAGCCTGATGAGGAGCGGCTGAGGGAACTGGGCTTGTTTAGCCTGGAGAAGAGAAGGCTGAGGGGAGACCTCAGCACCACCTACAACTGCCTCAAGGGAGCTTGTAGAGAGGTGGGTGCTGGTCTCTTCTCCCAGGTGATGGGAGATAGAACAAGGGGAAACAGCACCAAGCTGTGCCAAGGGAGGTTCAGGTTAGAGAGAAGGAGGAAGTTCTTTACTGAGAGGGTCGTCAGAAGCTGGCACAGGCTGCCCAGGGAGGTGGTGGAGTCCCCATCCCTGGATGTGTTTAAGGAGCGGGTAGATGAGGTACTTAGGGATATGGTTTAGGGGGTAGACAGGAGCGGTTGGACGTGATGATCTCAGAGGGCTTTTCCAACCGAGCGATTCTGTGATTCTGTGATTTTGTCAGGTTTTAGGGGGTTCATTTTACAGGATGTTCAGAGAAAGGTGGAAGTTTCATTTGGACTCTAAAAGTGCTTCACTTTGTGGAGTGCTTGACTTTATTTTGGGGAAAAATATAAGAGGAAAATGTTATCTGTGTGTATTGCTGCAGGCATTTTCTCTGGATCTATTAACACCTCTTCTACCTTTCAGTGGGAGAGAGGAGGAAATGTATATGAAAGGTATGTCTGCATACAGAGGGCCTTTGTCCCGAGACACCTGAAGACTCAAACACCAAAATTAAGGCTGGTCTGGGCAGGTCTGAAACACCCCTTGGCGTCAACTCGTATTTATTGCGGTGGGAAGAGCAGGTAGGGATGAGTAGTCTCGATTGTGTTTGAGCTGTCAGCCCATATCTCCTTTGAATTCCTCACAGTTTTCTCGCAGAGCTGTTGTGTGATAACTTGTACCGTGTGAATCTCCGGTTTCTGTTTCAAGTAGCAGCGAAAGCTCTGGACTTCCCTTTCTTGCCCTTTTTCTCCCTTAATCACAGATGCAGGGATCTTTTACTCATGTGGAAGGTATTTTATTGACAGCGTTTGAGTCTAAAGTACTTGTTATCACTGAACAGGTGTAGTGTGCTGCAGGCTGCTGGGCAAAATCCCTCGTTCAATGATTTCTTACAACTGATGAGTAATTTAGGGTGCATAGGACATCTGGAGCTCTCTGCTCCAAGCAGGGCCAGAATCAAAGGTAGGTTTTTTGTCAAATTGATCAGGTTTTAGATGTTTTCCAGTCAAGTGTGGCAGGTTGATGCCATGCTCAGTGCTCTCGTGGTAAGGAATATTTTTCCCTGGTCTGGTCAGAATTTCCCTTGCTGTGAGTTACGCCCGTTTGTTTGTACTCGTTGAGAAGAGTCTGGCTCCATCTTAACCCCCCATTAGGTAGTTGAAGTTAGAAATTAGATCCCTCACGAACTCCTGCTTCTTCTCCAAGTTAAACTTCAGGTCCTTTTCTGAAGAGTTTCACCCATCCAATCTGTGTCTCCCCATTTGTAGCATCAGGTTAAGTGTCTGTGGGATGGCCACTGTTTTCAAGCCCTGGGAAGGAGGGAGTTGCTTCAAAACAGTGGAAAAAATTGTGTTCAGGCTGACCTGTGTGGGGCTTTTCTATGGGAGAAGTGTGCTGTGAAGTAAGAGCACACGGGAATCTAAAAAGTCGTTTCTGGTCTCTTCAAGGTAGAGCTGAGGGCTTGCCATGGATCATCACTGCAGGCTGAGGTTTCCCTTTACACAGCTGTAATGATTTAACCTCACGGTTGTACCATGACCCTCTGAAATACCAGATCCTTTTCTGGAGTCTTGCTGTCTTGGGAGCTGCTCCCCAATTTTGCACTTGTCCCTGTGACTTGGTCTTTCTTGAGTGTTTTCTCTTGCTGGTGTTGGACCAGTGTGTCAAGATCATGTGGAAATTCAAACCTGTGCACCGTGGTGCTTGCAGATCCTCCTGGCTGAATCATCTGCTGGGTTTATGGCCACACATTCCAGTCTGTCATCCCAACTGGTAATGAAAAGATTGCACAGCTCTTCTGCCTGGCTGGACCCGCTTCCCAGTGCCCTCCCAATTAGATAGCAAACCCTTCATAATTACGCTCTGAGAAGTATGTTGTCAAGCAGCTGTTTTGTGGTGATTACATCTAGTTTATGTTTTCTTAGCTGGATCTTATGGCAATGTCATGTGGAACAGCGTCAGAGCTAATGAAGATTGCATTTCTGAGTATCCTTATCGCTTCTGCACAGATATACATTCCTTTTCCTGATGATGTGTAGGTTCTTTATTGCTCACAGATTTTTTTTTCCCAAGCAGAAGGGACCTTAAAGGTGTTGAGATCCACTCCTGCCCACACCGAAAGTTTAAATGCACAAACCGTGCCAGATTTATCAGGACTTCCATAACAGGACAGGTGCCATATGACAGCTCCAGGAGATGTGTTTATGGGTCCCAAACGAAATTAAGCAATTACCTGAATGCAGCCTTCGGAGCAGCCTTTGAACGAATCCAACCCTTTTTTCTGCAAGGGCTGGAAAAATAAAGAGCGTGCCTAATCTGTGCCAGCTATCAGCCAACAGTTATCTGTGCCTACGTGCTGTTACTCAGATCTCGTTAGCTGCCTAATGGGATAATAGGCAGTACACTTCACAACTACATAAGTATATTAAGCTTAATCTGCTTTGGAGCAGGGAAGGGAAGATGCGCTCGGTGACAAATGGACAGGAGGAGCTGCACGGTGGAGCTGCGGTGTAAACACGGTCCCGTGTCCCCCACCACGTAAACACGGTCCCGTGTCCCCACCACTTCACTTCCAGGCACTTTCTGTGGCAGAGGCTCTGTCTATCTGCAGCATTTACCTTAGTATTTGAACTGCAGTGCTTTCAGGCTTTGCCCATGCTAACCAGGCAATTTTACTTTTAAAAGCACAGTTTTTCTAGTGATTAAATCCGTTTCAGCGGTGTCTTGTAATAAAACGTGTGGGATCTTCATCCTTGGTTTTAAATCCACTGAGAGACAGCAGAGATGTGCATCCTATGTGAGCATGGGACGCCTGAACCGCAGCGGTTCCTGGTCCTAGAGGTTTGTTTCCAGCGTGTGAAGAAGACGTGGAGTGGTCAGGATCTGAAAGTTTGCATGGGGGTTGGCAGGACCAGTCCTCTGCGTGGTTATGGGAGTAACCTTCCTTTTTAAGATTTATTTCTTGAGAATTTACTGCATTTCCCCATTTTAAAACTTTTGGAGTGGATTGGCCCTTTTTAAAGGCGTAACAAAGGCAAAGTCAGACTCTTGCAGAAGCTGTGTTTCTGTTTTCCCAGCAACTGTCTTACATGTTTAAATACATGTGGATATGAGCACTTTTCACTGGTTGCCACCACCTATTTTATTCTCAGGAGAAGGTTTCCACCAGGGATGTTTTTGGGTACCAACGATGCATCTACCCAGGGGATCCTTAGCTTAAGGTAATGGGAAAATGTGTGGACCATGCCCTGTCCAAATGTTTTGTGGGTTCCCTTGGGGTTGATGAGGGGTTTTGACACAAAGCTCAAGTTGAGCCCAACTTTAGGCTCTGTATCTTGGGTGAGATGCCTGTTGTTTTCATTTATAGCCTGTTTACCTCATCTAAAAAGTATCTTTAGCTTGTCATGCTGTCCAGCATCTGTCTGTGGTAGGGAGAAGAGGCAGCCCTCTTAATCTTTCAGTGTCTTAAACACACTTAGTGGAGTTTACATTTGCTTATCACCGAGCAGCTCATTACCAGCTGCGCAAAGTACCTTCTGGTTCATTCACATGGGAAATTTGGAGGATCCTCTGTTGCTTTCTGCCTCCACATCTGTGCCCAGCAAGGGTCAAGAGTTAAACGCTTGCCCATGTGAGGAAACTATGCTGCTGTAAAGCGAGGTGTGAATTTAAAGCATGCTGGCTTTCCCCTGGAAAATCTTACCAAATAACAACCCCTCTAAATCACTCTTACTTTGGATGAAAGGAGAAGTTTGCAGGGGAACAGTTTTGGTTCATTTGGTCCCAAACCACTGATTTATTTTGGATGAACTCGAGAATAGCTGTTGAACGCAGAGGAGTTTTTATACTTATCCACACCTGATTTAGTGCCTGGCCTAAAAGCGTGGTCAGCAGGGAAATCATATTTTTTCCAAAGGGTGGTTGACATCTCAGCATCTAAATTACCGGGACAGCCTCTGCAGTGAGTCTGTGTCCTTATTTTTCCTACGTAAAAAGCCTTTCCTCCTCGCTGAGGCACTGATTGGGGGTCTACAGATTCTGTAGCTCTTTTTCTGGTTTCTCCTTCTGTTTTCCATTTGAGGCATCCAGGAGAAGAAAATGAAAGGGCTCTGTTATGGATGGTCTCCCCAAAGTGTTAAAGGAGGTGAAGGTTGCCTGTTTTCTGTATCAATGTGCAGTGATAATACCTTTATCTCCCATCCTGCTCCGTACTGAAGTAAACTCCCATACTCAATCCATCATCAACATTGAGTCAGGCTCGACTTCAACCTATACTTAAGGGTGAAGAATGCTTTGTCATATGCAGAATTCGGAAATAAATGTGAGTATTGAATTGTCACTCACCTTTTTTTCCCAAAATTTAATGGCAAAAGTTGTTTTTCTCCTCCTTTGTGTGCAATATCTGGACATGCCCAGCACTTTCAGGGTTGTTTATCAAAACCAAGATAACCATTGCGGTGGTCCTGTCTCAAACCCACACCCGGGGAAGTGTAAATCTGCTTGGTTGGTCATTAGTGTTGTCTTTACAAACGTTTTAAACCCAAAACCATGCGTGCAGAGCCGTATGTTTTCAAGAAAAGGAGCTGAGGTTTGTGATGCTGCTTATTTTTGGGGGAGGATTCACCGTGCGGTTGTGGCTGAGCGTGGATGAGCCGTCCTTGTGGAGGGATCAGTGGTGCTCACAGCTTGAAGGTGTCACTCTGGGTCTTCCTTAGGGTCTTGGAGCCCTATATGAAGCGTCCTGAGCCTAAGCCATAGCACATCTGATGTCCGGAGTCAAAGCCTCGACAGTGACAGGCATTTCCTTTGGAAAGCCCTGCAGAAATCCTCGTGTCTCCCCAAAACAGTGCCCTGTATTGCAGAAAGGGACATTGTGAGCCAGGAGAACGAGTTTCCCATCACATGTCCCCCAGCAAGGACTGTCCTTTCGCGAGGAGGACTCGTTGGAGAATGTTAATTGAGTCCCTTTTGAAATGAAGGAGGCTTTGCTTCCTTCCCAAGTTTTCAAAACAAATTTTCCAGATACAGAGCCTATGTTTCATTCAAGTGTAAATCCTTTCTCTTCAACCTGGAAGTTATCCCAGAAAAAAAAAAAAAAGCCCATCCATTCACTGCAGGACAGACCCTTGCGGCTGCAGGGGCAAAAAAAGAAGTGGATCAAACTGTCCAAACAGGAAGGGAATTAAGAAAAGGCTTTTCTCAATGAGCGGAGCTCTCTTTTAAGTTTAAATGGGCGTCCCACAAACTCCGCTTTATCTCTCTGCCGCTTTTGAAGCGTCGCGCAGTAATCGAAGCGTCTGCTAAATTTAGAAATGACAAATTTTTCTTGCCAGCGTGCCAGCCTATCTGTCAGCTCTATGGATTTCAGTGTTTGGTTACGGGAGGGATGCAAACAGTGATTTGAAATTTTCTGGCTCGTTATCTCTTCTGATATCCACATAGCGCGGTCCTGGTGGGTATCTGATCCCTCACACCGATCCCTTTTCGTTTGAGGGCATGGATGGAAATGCTTTTTCGGCACAGGAAGGCGCTGATGCTGCGTTACGTACGGTGAAGCTGAATTATCAGCAGGGTAAGGCGTGATGTGCTGAATAAAATGGGCTCACATCAAAACACTTTGAAACCGTGCCGGGTTTTTAGCAGCTTAGGGCTAGGACTGTCATTCTTTACCCCCAGTCGCACAGGAGGGCTGTGGAGGAACAGATAAACCACAAATGTCCCAGTTCCTGCTTTCTGCTGTTTACCACATGAGAAATCTTCCTGTCCCTTAGTTCTAAAATCTTTTTTATTTTTTCCTCAGCCTGTGCTATTTAATTTTCCTGAGCAATGTTTTCTCTTAATTCTGTGTAAGTTGTTTTTTGTAGCGGTCACCAGTTTCCTCTGGATAGCTCTAGATGATCTGAATGCTCCAGTTAGGAGAAGATTTGTGCTTCTGTACTGAAACATGACTCACCATATGCAAAACGCCACATCTCAGTGTGGGGAAAACTCCAGTTTTCTTTGAGGAAGGCTTCTAGTGGGTCAAAATCTCAGAAAACCACACTGCCAGCCATGACCCAGGCTTCAGCGAGATCTCAGGGTGTGCTTCCAACCTGAATTCATCCCATCACAGCATCATTTAAGGTTCGAAGAGACCTCCAAGATCACCAAGCCCAACGTCAACCCAGCCCCACCATGGCCACTAAACCACGTCCCCAAGTGCCACATCCAGGCGCTGCTTGAACCCCTCCAGGGGTGGGGACTCCACCAGTGCCCTGGGCAGCCCCTGCCAGTGCTTGACCACTGTTGCAGTACAGAAATTTTCCCTCATATCCAATCTAACCCTCTCCTGGTGCAACTTGAGGCCATTTCCTCTCATCCCATCGCTTGTTCCTGGGGAGCAGAGACCAACATCCACCTCTCTACCCCCTCCTTTCAGGAGCTGCAGAGGGGATAAGGTCTCCCTTCAGCCTTCTCCAAACTAAACACCCCCAGCTCCCTCAACTGCTCCTCATCATTCTTGTTCTCCAGACTCTTCATCTCCTTCATTGCTCTTCTCTGGACATGCCCCAGTGCCTCAATGTCCTTGTAGTGCGGGACCCAAAACTGATTTCTTTTTTTCAGTTTTTTAATATTTTTTTCCCCAAAACTGATTTTGAGTCCCGCTGCCTCGGGGCTCTCATCTGATAGAGGAGCATATCTGTGCGGACAACAGGGTGAGGAAAGCTGTGTGCATAACAGTGTGCCAAAGCCAGCCCTGGTTCTGTGTTTGCTGTCTTAGAGCTGGAGCGTGTGGTTGGCATTGAATGCTCCATTAAAACCCGCCCAGGAGAAGTCCCCTCAGCACAGCTCCACCTGGAGAGGACACACTTTTCCCAGATCCATGTGTAGTCTGCTCCATGCTTCAGTCCTTCCAGTTACTATAGGAGTGAATCCATGTGGCATTGGGCTTTTCTAATTTCGGTTCGCATCCCTTAGTGTTTCTGTTGCATTTAAAGCCTTTCCTTGTGGCTTGAGTGGTAAAGATGTGGCGACTGCTCGGGGATGGCTTCACATCAAAGGTTCGGTGTGGGTGCTGCTTTCAAATAGAGAAGAAACGCTGCTGTTTAGAGAGCTGCGCTGCTATTTCGGGGCAGTTTGTTAGGTCTGGGCTCTGCGAAGTGGTGAGGAGAAATAATTGCTTTGGGGCTAGGGCATCTGGTATGGTGTGTCCCGAAATGATCCTGATGTACACGTTGAGCTGGAGCCGGTCCTGAGCCTCTCTGCGTGCGGATTCGTTCCCCGTTTCGCCCTCCTGTTACACAGGATGGGAGGAGAAGAAAAGATTCCTGTTGAGACTTCGCTCCCCAGCTTGCTGCAATGAATTTAAAACCCCAAACCGCAGACAATTCCCAAGTGGGATATGGACACCAGTGTTTATTTGACTGAGCCCCCATTGTGTTCCGAGTTGTGCAAACGCGGGCAAGCTTCCTATTTAATTAAGGCTGGTTTTATCAATTAAGTTGCCCAAACAATTGGGGAGAGGAGGGTGGTGAAGATAAGATCGCGTGGTTATGCAGATGGGATCGAGTGCAGCTCTTTTTGGCAGCGGGAATACGAGTTCTGCAGGAAACTTGTTTGCAGCATTGTTCTGATCCATTATGCCACTCTTTTTCATTTATAACCTGTTTTCTTTTCCCAACGTAGTTTACTGTCTGTCTCTCCTTCCTTTTACAGTCTCCAAAAACACCAAGCTTTGCTTTCACAAGCAGCTTAACAGTGGCAAATACCTCCCTGTTGAACCTACCTTTGAATGCGATCGAGGAGCTGGAAATAAGGGGAAGATTCCCACCATGGGTACAACCGGGGCTTGGCAAACTTGTAAAGACATGGTAAAAGGCAGCCCAGTTTGGGCCTGCTTGTTGCTTGTCCTGATTAGCTCAACCTGAGCTCTTAAACTTCTCGCCTGAGGCTGTCATAGCCAAACTGTATCTTGCTGGACAGAGTTGTTAGGTCCCTGATGGTCGATAGGGTGTGGAAACCAAAGGTATTAAGATATAGGTGCCTATAAGAAATCTGGGGAAGAGCTGTTCACTGGGGCATGGAGCGATAGGATGAGGGGGAACGTTT
The DNA here is from genome assembly GCF_000695765.1 of Mesitornis unicolor. Classification (NCBI taxonomy): domain Eukaryota; kingdom Metazoa; phylum Chordata; class Aves; order Mesitornithiformes; family Mesitornithidae; genus Mesitornis; species Mesitornis unicolor. The sequence continues at coordinate 37,826 of NW_010187941.1, read as the reverse complement.
TTAAACTGGAAAAGGGCAGATTTAGGTTGGCTATGAGGAAAAAGCTCTTCCCCATGAGGTGGTCGATCAGTGGCACAGGTTGCCCAGAGGTGGTGCAGGCCCCATCCCTGGAGATATTCAAGGCCAGGCTTGATGGGGCTGTGAGCAACCTGATGTGGTACCAATGTCCCTGCTGACTGCAGGGGTTGGGCTGGATCAGCTGTAAAGGTCTCTTCCAACCCAACACATGCTGTGATTTTTTGGCTAGAACACAATTTCTATCTCCAGGGTTAATGTGGGGATATCCCATTCACTGCAGCAGGTTGAACACCACCCTGGTGTCCTCCTCTTTGCAGTAGAAGAGCGTTCTGGCAGCGTAAGCTGTCCCTGGGGATGGAGCAGATAGACATTTTGGGATGCTTTCTAGGTAGGTGGGCCCTTGTACCTATCTCTGCAACCTTCCAAAATAAAGGGGATGCTGGCATATGCTTGTTCTGTCTTTGGGGGAAATCACTGTCTCAGCTGCAGATGAGCTGACCAGTTCTGTGTGCCCAGAGAAGCTGCAGTGAAAAGGGGAAGGGAAGAGACTTAAGCCTCCAGGTTTGCCCCAAAAGCTCATTCAGTCCGACTGCAGCCAACACATTTTACCATCATGGGGTGGCCTTGCTGTGTGTTCCTGAGAGGCCTTTGATTTGGGGTGGTGACCACCTCCTCGCACTGCCATGGGAGCTTCTGATGCTGGAGGAGCCCCATCTAGCCCTTCATTTTATCCCCATGCTGTAAATCAAGGCCAGAGGAACACAGCTGAAAATCAAATTTAAACCAGCCAATTATGTTCTTTTCTTTTCTTTTTCTTTCCGCTCAGATGAGAAGGATTTAAAAACCACATAATGGTGCATTTTATCAGTGAGTTTTAAGCGGCGTGATTCATCCCCCGTGTTCTTGGCAGGACGTTCTGTGGTTTATTTTATGGGTATCCTTGCAGTTCTGTGAGTGCCAAGCGCTGTATGGAAGTGCCCCGTGGCAGACAACCTGCTCTGCCCATATGTCAGCTTTAAAGAAAAACACAGCAGCTCGTAATAGGAAGTCTTTCTGCTGCATGCCAAGATGCTTGGGGCTTGTTAAATATATTCCACTTGTCAACAACTACCCAATTTAAAAAGTAGCCTTGGTGTGAATCAGCTTTGAACAAGTTCATTTGACTCGAGGGGTATTTGCAGGCATTAAAACAAGTTGGAGCGCAGCGGTAAAAAAATGTGCCGTGGTTTCCTGATCAAAAGCACCATCCAGTGACCTGTTTTTTGTTGTTTTAGTCTCCTCTAAACATTCAGAGGTACAGAGGTTTTCCCAGTTAGCACCATTTTGGTGCCGTTGGAGAGGGCAGGAGGCTGACTGGGCTTACTGGGACAGGTGTTGCTAGGAGTCACCAGATCCGTTACTGGAATACTCAGTGTAAACACAACAGTGGTGTGCAGGGGTGTAGGAGCACCAAGATGAAACATCCTGTCCCTTCTTCTTTGCCTGAAGTCAGTATTTTTCGGTGGATTCCTCACAGGTGTGTAAATGGCGTGTGGCACTTTGTGAGCCCCTCAGCAGGTTGGTTTATACAGTTAAAACAGGGGCAGATGTTTGCAAAGTGAGCTCTGCTCCCTGCCTGCTCCATCTTCCCTGTGCCTTCTTCCTTGTCTTGAATTCCGAATCATCACCGATGCTGTTTTGTCCATGTGTCCCCCTCTCCGTGTGTTGCTGGTCAGAGCACTCGGACAGACGGACGCTGTCTCTGTTCTGGCAATGCAGCTTCGGATCAGCTGCTCCAAAAATCGGGCTGCAAGAGAGGTGCCCGGTGCCTCTGAGCTAACAGGAGATCTTATCACAGAGCTTTTCCCACCGTCTTTGCTGATTCAGGCGTAATTCCAAAATGTCAGATCTGACAGTTGATTCTCTCCGTCTCCCCCGCATTTTTCCTGGATGACGGCATTGCGGGAAGAGGCAGAGGGGACAGCTGCCTTGGATCGTACTGACGAAAAATGTTGTTGTTGTTACTGAAGAACTTAAACATTTCTGCTTCGTTTCCCAAGCCAGCAGTGTAGGACCATGGAGTGGTGCTGTGGTTGGAGCCTGAATCCTGCAGGAGGTCTGGTGGCCTCACGGTCTAAGCAGCTTGGGGCTGCTTCTCATATAAACTAGTGGAGTAGTTTTACAGAGATGGCTCTGGGTGATCATCCTTGTAAGACTTGGATTATAAGACATGAAAAGGGTTGTCCAAGGTCCCATAGACCCATAGGTGATATTCCTGGAAGCGAGGTGGTAAATGAGGGTAAGAGGAAGAAGAGTGCAGAGTGAGCCTGAAGGTCTCTGCTGCCCTCAAAAAAAAGGATGCTGAGGAGGTTTTGGGTGCAAGGCTGCAGGTTTGGCATACGGGTATAACGGGAAGTGTTTTGGTGATGGTGCTGAGAGCACACGTGGTGTGTGTCATTGATGTGTGTCCTTCCTTGATGTCTGATCCAACTCTGCCTTCCCTGCGTGTCAGTCATCGGAGTGAGTCGGTAATTTGTCAATGAAGCCTGTGGGTGCTAATGGAAGATGAACACAACTGCAGCCTTTTCAGTGCCTCAAGCCACATTTGATGGCTCGGGCTTTTCCATGGGCAAATTTGAGTGGTTGGTAGCATTTGTCCTCAGTCCCAACTTATTTTTCCTCTTGCAGCCACTTATATAAATTCCAGCAGCTCTCTGAGAATCAAACCACTTCATTTCTGCTTCTGTCTGCAGAAACATAAGGCAGGGCACGGGTTGCTCATCTGCAAAAAGCTCTGTGAAAAGCTGCTTGGCTTCCTTGTGCCACCATGGTGAGAAAGATCAGCGTGGTCAGCTCTCCATCGCCAGGGCTGGCGGGCAGAGGTGAGGCACACAGCATAAATGGGTTGTGTTGGTGGTGTGGGATGCAGTCGAGGGGGTGCTGCTGGGATGATGGAGATGCTCCACTCAAAACCTGCTTGGGTCCGGGGAGAATTGCTCACTCAGGCTCACATGACCCCATGCTGCATCTGCAAGGCTCCTGGCTCTGGTCAGGCATGAAGAGATGATGAGAGCAAGGGGATGATGGGAAAAGCAGGGATTTTCATAGAATCATAGGATCACAGGATGTGTTGGGTTGGAAGGGACCTTTACAGCTGATCCAGTCCAACCCCTGCAGTCAGCAGGGACATTGGGACCAGATCAGGTTGCTCACAGCCCCATCAAGCCTGGCCTTGAATATCTCCAGGGATGGGGCCTGCACCACCTCTGGGCAACCTGTGCCACTGATCGACCAGGTCCTGGAAGGTCGCTATAAGGTCCTCCCAGAGCCTTCTCTTCTCCAGGCTGAACAACCCCAACTCTCTCAGCTGTCTCCATAGCAGAGCTGCTCCAGCCCTTGGATCATCTCTGTGGCCCTAAGATTTTTGGTTCTGTCTTTCTTGTTTCAAGCACAGGAAAATGCTGCATTCAAGGAGACCATGCTGGTGTTGGTCCTCCTTGGAGCAGGAGGTTGGAGCAGAACATTTCAGGGTCTGCTTCTCGCCAACACTTGCAGGTCTTGTGAGCTGTCAGAACAGGTCCCATCTGTCAGGAACTGCTGCCTGCCCACATCTGGCAGCTGCCTGCAGCAGAGGGCAGCTCTGGGGCCGAGTGACTTCTTCCAGCTGCCCATATCCAGCTGGCAAACCTGTTTAGACTAAAACACCAACTTGGATGAAGCCTGAGCATGAGGATGACGACAAAACACTGCTCTCCAAGTGGTTTCAGCCCAGCTGGAGGTGGTTTCCAGTGTGTACAGGTGTCACACAGGTTAACCTTGATCTCCCTGTTGGCAACACCGGTTTATGAGCTTTGGAAGGGCCCTGGTATGTACGTAGAAGCCTGCGGACCATTATCCTGCTCCTGCAGCTCTCCAGGTAGCTGAGTAATTGAGGTGTGTCAACGCAATAAACCTCTCGTTGTGCCAATGCAATAAACCTCCCGTCGCGCTGCGGACGCAGCCTGGCCGGGTTGGTGTTTGCACAACTGCTGTACAAAGGCGGTTTGTCACAGCAGCCTTGCTTCACTCGCGTATGACTGACGTGGAGTGCTTAATTTCA
>NW_010187941.1:29258-33699 GCF_000695765.1 Mesitornis unicolor | reverse complement strand
TAACTTCCGCTGAAAGAGTGTCCGGCCTTAACCCATAGTGGTAATTCTGAAAAGGGTTTGAATTTGGCGTACAACCTGCTGGGATAAAAAGAAGGGGAGGTACGTGGAGAAGGAGAAAAGAGACGTCTCTTCCAGTCTGACAAGTTTACAGCTTGGAGAGCTTGGAAAGAGCATCTTGAATTAACAGGCGGTTAGGATTCATGTGCTTGCTATTGAGAAGGCTGATGAAAGGGGAAAAGAAGTTACAAAACGTGTGTTTGTGGTGCCAGGAGCTGCAGAGAACCACAACTGACAGCAATGGGGCCGGCGCAGAAATCTCCTTCCACTTCATTTTTGCGACTGCTCAGAGGTGGGATCTGCTCTATCCTGACCTAAGCTCGGTGGACAGCCTGAGTCTGCAGCCTAGAAAGGTGTTAAAGGAGATAAAATTGCTCCAACCAGAATGATCCTGCCAAGCGCTTCTCCCTCAGCTTAGCAAAAAAGGCTCATTAGGGATGGTAACTGAGAATTTTGTTGGTGCAGTTTAAAGGTTACTCCTTACAGCTGTGCAGTGCTCAGTGCAGGTAGTGCTGGGCTGCGTGACGGGTTGGTGGACCAAATGCTGGGGTGTCTTTACCTCTCCTAAATACGGTGCCTTTTGCTAATGGGCTCTGCTAATCGTGCTTTCAGTTAACTGCTCTTCTGTATGCAGCTGATGGAATAACACAGATCATTACATCGATTGAAGAAAAGCTTTTGAAACTCCGTATTGAAAAGTTTGTTAGTTTGGGGGTTTTTCAAAAATTCATTTATTATTTTCTGAGGCCCAGGAGGTGCCCTGCACTGAGTGGTCTGTGCGAATCCCCATTCCTCAGGCATCACTGGAAATGACCTACGTGCACTTTCCATCTCTCCAGCACCACACTGATAATTCCTGAGCTCGCAGATGTACAATTCTGCATTGTGAGACATTGCTCTGCGTCGTGGGAGCTTGCTGAGGTGTAAAGCCCAAAAAGATTTGTCTTAGAAATCTGTCCCAGCCGTGTCCATCGTACAGGCAGGAGCATTCCCAGCACCACAAGCCTCTCTTCTGCTAGGACTGGAGTGTAAATGTCTATGAGAGATTGCATCCTGATTTAACAGCTTCAGACAAGAGACTTTCTGCCTTTAGTGAAGAGTATTTCAACAGCTCATTAGTGTGACTGGTAAAAATAGGCATCTTACTTCTGAATTTTCCCAGCTCCTGCTCTTGGTTGCTCAATCTCGCTTTGTCTCTGCTTAGATTGGATTAATCCTTTGGTGGGGAGTATTCTGTTTGTAAACGCTTTCAGGCCGTGATGACAGACCTGTGTTATAAACACATGTGTATGTAGTGCCCCTGCATGTGTCGATAATATCTTGAATAGTTGCACTTAAAATAATAATAATAACAATACAGTAGTGTGTTTATTTCTTGTGCTTCCACTTAGGCTTTCAGCTGAAAAACTGTTGGTTTCAGCTGAGTTCCTTTCAGACACACATGGTATTGTTTGGGTTTCTGATTAAGGCTGATGCTTAATTCCCACCAGTTAAAAACCTGGAGGGAATAAAGTGATTTTGGTGAATTTTTGTCGGTTTATGCTGGAGCTGCTCTGTCTGTGCGGTCAGCAGGGGATTTGTTTGTGTTGCTGCTGCATTTCTCACCCTCCAGACAGGCTGCTGCACTTGTTAACATGAAGGCTTTCAGTTCGACACCCTACAGAAAGACTAAAAAATTGAGGCAAGTAATGGGGTTAGGAAAGAAAACGGGGACCCTTGTGCAGGAGTCTCAGAGTAACAAGTGAGAATGTGGCCACTGGCTTCCTCTTCTGGAGGTGCAGTTCCTCTCTGCCTCATTTTTCAGCTGTTGACAGCTATTTCTAGACCAGTAAATAGGTTGTGGTAATAGGAGGAGATACATTGAGTGAATGAGGTCCCCCGTGTTTGTGAGCGGTGTCCCTGGAGGCTTCAGGAGGTCCTTCAAAAGGACTCACACAGGTTCACAGAATCCCAGAATATGAGGAGTTGGAAGGGACCTGGAAAGCTCCCCCAGTGCAACCCCTGCCAGAGCAGGATCACCACAGCAGTCACACAGGAACACGGCCAGGGCTTTGGGTGTCTCCACACAAGGAGACTCCACAACCTCTCTGGGCAGCCTGGGCCATGCTCCAGAACCCTCACACTGACAAACTTTGGCCTCATCTTCAGCTTGAACCTCCTGTGCTCCAGCTTGGGACCATTGCCCCTTGTGCTGTCCTTGGCCATCCCAGAGCAGAGCCTGGCTCCTTCCTCCTGACACTGCCCTTTCCAAATGGATCCCCATGAATGAGGGCACCCCTCAGTCTCCTCTGCTCCAAGCTGAAGAGCCCCAGCTCCCTCAGCCGTTCCTCAGCAGGAGATGCTCCACTCCCTCCAGCATCTCATCTTTGTGGCCCTGCTGGACTCTTTCAAGCAGTTCCTGTCCTTGAACTGAGGTTACACGAGTGTTTTAAACTGATCTGGAAGCTTCCTTTCAGGATCTTCATCCAAATACCCGCGGGGTGGCTTACTCCTCCTCTCCATGCCCTGAAAGGCTGTGGACAGTGGGTTCAAGCAATGAACTGGAGTGTGATGTGTCCCACCATGACCATGGCCTGTGGCTTACGAGCTATAGGTTGTGGGTACCAGACATCCTCATGTGTGAGATGAAGTCTGAAGGGACAAGAAGGTTGCTTTTTTAAAGACTACCCGATCCTGATGGGGAAAAAAACCAACCCAAAAAAACCCCCAACCCAGCTCCAGACAGGCTTTTCAGCACGCAAGCCTTATTTTTGGTATATTGCCTTGCCTAAGTCTTTGTGCCATTGCTGCCACGAGAGTATTTGGGTGAGCTAACAATAGCAGGTTTCCTTGAGAAATGGCTTTTGTTTATTTTGGTTTTGTGTTTTTTGAATTGTCGGAGCCTCGGTGACCTTTTTCTGAAGGGTCCTAGAAGAATAGCCCGATCAGAGAGCATTGTTGTAATAAGGAGGCTGGCTGTAAACTGCTTTAATTCTCTTGCTTCTTGTGACCTGCAAGGTTTTGCTGGCAAAATGAGGCAAAAAAATCATGGACATACCTCTGAACTTTAGTGCTGGATTAAAGGTAGCGTGATTAAAGGAAGGCTAGCGTGATATTTGCATTCGTGCTATTTCTAGGTTGCCATTGTGAGGGGCTGCTGTAACTTAAATAAGCGGAAGATGCTCTCTGTTAAAGGGAATACGTCCAGAATATATTCCCCCAGAATATTGGGATGAAAAGCAGGAATATGTTGAAAGTTATTCCAAAGTTATAGGATAGCTCTGGTGTATCAGAAATTGTATCAGCAATAGTGTAGGCAGCAGGAGCAGGGAATTCATTGTGCCCCTGTACTCAGCACTGCTGAGGCCACCCCTCGAATCCTGGGGTCAGTTTTGGGCCCCTCACTCCCAGAAGGACATTGAGGGGCTGGAGTGTGGCCAGAGAAGGGCAACGGAGCTGGGGAGGGGTCTGGAGCAGCCAAATGATGGGGAGCGGCTGAGGGAGCTGGGGGGTTCAAGTGGAGAAGAGGAGGTGAAGGGAGACCTTATCCCCTCTGCAGCTCCTGAAAGGAGGGGGTAGCGACAGGGGGGTCGGTCTCTGCTCCCAGGAACAAGTGATGAGACCAGAGGAAATGGCCTCAAGTTGTGCCAGGGGAGGGTTAGATTGGATATTGGGGAAACATTTCTCCACCAAAAGAGTGGCCAAGCACTGGCAGGGGCTGCCCAGGGTAGTGGTGGAGTCCCCATCCCTGGAGGGGTTCAAGAAGTGCCTGGATGTGGCACTTGGGGACGTGGTTTAGTGGCCATGGTGGGGCTGGGTTGACGTTGGACTGGGTGATCTTGGAGGTCTCTTCCAACCTTAATGACTCTGTGGTTCAGTGGGAAGCCCTGCTGGAAGCTTGGCGAGGCTCCTCTGTGCAGATGAAAAGAGCCGTTTCCCGGGGAGCAGGCAGTGGGATGGGTGCAGAACTTGGGATCAGCCGAGATGAAGGGATGGGGAGCTCCTGGGATTGCAGGGTAGAGATGCCAGGAATGGAAACTTGTGATTCTGGGTTGGTAGATTGATGCCCCTCTTTGAAAATACATTTTTGCAAAGATTTCTCTGCTGGGAAACAGCAATGAGCTCCGGCTTTTTTTTTTTTTTTGGAGGGGGGATGTTTTGAGGGATTTTTTAAAAAGATGTTTTATTTTAAATGAAGAAAATGGGCAGTAGTGAGAAGGGATGAATGAAGGGTAGAGACTGGAAAAAAGGAGCAGGTCTGGAAGAAGAAGTGATTCAGATATCAGGAGTGAGTCACTTAAATGCACAAGAGGTAAGAGGATTAAAGCTGTATTTTTAATACAGAAGGAAGATGTCTATTTGGATTTTTAAAATATTTTATTTTATTGTGAGCTGGTGCCTGTTG
>NW_010187941.1:15595-29036 GCF_000695765.1 Mesitornis unicolor | reverse complement strand
GACTCCACCACCTCCCTGGGCAGCCTGTGCCAGCTTCTGACGACCCTCTCAGTAAAGAACTTCCTCCTTCTCTCTAACCTGAACCTCCCTTGGCACAGCTTGGTGCCGTTTCCCCTTGTTCTATCCCCCATCACCTGGGAGAAGAGACCAGCACCCACCTCTCCACAACCTCCCTTGAGGCAGTTGTAGGTGGTGCTGAGGTCTCCCCTCAGCCTTCTCTTCTCCAGGCTAAACAAGCCCAGTTCCCTCAGCCGCTCCTCATCAGGCTTGTTCTCCAGAGCCCTCACCATCCTTGTGGCTCTTCTCTGAACATGCTCCAGAATCTCAACATCCTTCTTCTAGTGAGGGGCCCACAACTGAACACAGCACTCGAGGTGTGGCCTCACCAGTGCCGAGTACAGGGGGATGATCACCTCCTAAAGTAAAACGACAGCCTCGGAGAGATGCACAGTACACCGGCTAACGCACCTCTTACCTGTGATTTGGGGAAAAAAAAAGAGCATCAACCTTTTTTGGCAATGAAGAAAAAGCAAAAAGCCAAAGTATATTTGTGTCGGAGGAGCCAGTAACATTCGCTGGCTTGAGCCCTGGCTGGTGGCTTGGCACGTGTTGAAGGCAGAGCACTGCAGATAATAGACCGTGTTTTATGTGCTTGTCTTACTTATGTGCCTAACAGAGTGTAAAATTGACACTGAAATAAAGTGTGGAGGGGACTCATATATTTATGTTGTCTGTTCAGTTCACAGCGGAGGATATGTCCTGGTTGGAACGGCCGAGCTCTCGCTGAGTTTTGATTGCCTTCCCCTGCCGATCATACGGTAAAGGTTGTTGGCTAAGGAAGGGTGGTTTCTAAATCGGGATTTAGTACACACAAAATACCCTGTTATTTTCTCCTCTGTCTAGACAGGTCACCTAATCCAGTATTAAAGTGCTGAAACAAGAGGGTAAAGCATTTTCTTGAAGCTTTCACGTGAAGAATTCGCGTGAGTTCTCCAAAGCCAGGATTAGGAAAGCTGTGCTTAAAGAACTGAGCCAAACCGGTTCAATTGCTATAGGATGTAGATGGCATCAAGGGTGTTTCTTTACTGAGACGATTAAAATTTGTGCATCAAAGTGTTATCTGGAGACTGGATGAGAAGTGGTGGGTGTTGTAGGGTATCTATGGGTTGTAATAAATCCCAGAGATGTTTCTAATAGGATTGGTTTCAGCTGTGGGTTTATGTTAGCTCACAGACAAGGAAGGGCTCGCTGGATTAAGATTTATTTCCTCTTGAAGAAGAGATGTCTAGGATCATATACGTAGGTCCTTAGCACCGAGGAGGCTGTGAACAGGGAATGGCTGTTTGATGTTTCTTGTAACGTAGCTTTTGGGGAATGTCGTCAGTGGTTTTGACAAAAGGACATGAATATTTGCATAGGATTAACAGACCGTGGAGCTGCTCACCGCAAAATCATTGTGAAGGCCAGAAGTACAGAGGGATTCAAAAAGGAGGTGGCAAATGAAAGGGGGAGCAGTCCCAGGGTTGTTGGGCTCAGAGGTCTGGACATCAGCTCTACCTTATTGGACCTGTATTATTGGACTTATACTGGAAGCTGGTGCTGCCAAAAAATGATCATTTCTCTTTGAACCAGCCCCAGACTCGCCCATATGAATTACTGTGGTGCTTCTTATGTACCCCTTGGTGACTGCTTTGCCCTTCATGTCCCAGTGGTGGACTTTACTGAAGCTCTGAATGCAGAGATCCCAATGTTTGGGGCTCATCTTAAAAGAACGCAGAGAAATGTATCTTTTTATCTTGTTAGATTAAAAGCCAACACATTGATGTGCTTGGGAGGGGAGGTAATGGACTGGTGATTGATGGGGCCCAAGAAATGCAGTGGCTTAACTCAACCTCGAGAGAAGATGATGGAAAAAATACTTCATTGTAGGAAACCCAGCTCCTTGCCATTGTCCTGCAGTGGTAAATAGAGCAAAGTGATGCTTTTTTGGGGTTCAGTTTTTAACTAGAATGTTGTCCCTCATCTCTGTGGTGTGTGTCATGTGAGTCTGTTGAGGAGTGGTCTGGTCTTTTATACCAGCCTTTGACTGCTGAGGATTTAGTCTACACATCATGGAGCAGTTCCTGACGAGCTCCCGAGGGACCCCAGATTTCCATTCATTTTAACCCATTCTGAAAATGCCCCTTTCAGAGTGGACTGAGATGTAAAAGACCAAAACGCCTCTCTCCCAGATGAGTAAAGTCAGGAGATGAACACAGTGAGGTGATTGATGTAATCCCAGGTTAATAATTGCCAAGAGCTCCAGAAGCTTTAATTTTTATAGCACTGCTTAAATCACTGCTGACTGCAGTCTGGTGTCACCTCTCTTACAGAGAGCAGGAAATGCTTGGTCAGTGTCTATAAATGCTTAAAGAACCCATAAAAAAAAGGGACTCTCCAAATGAAACCACTGTTGCTTTGTACTTCATTAGTACATGTGTTCATTTACTGCAGTAGTCCAGTGGTGTCTCAAGTGCAAAAGTTCGAGTCTACTCCTGGTGATGAAAGAGAGAAACAAGTCTTTGACACTGGCCAAGTGTTGGGCAGGTTGGGGAATGTCTCAAAAGGTGCATCCAGTGGCTTGGCCATGGGTAGAGCAGCACATGAGCGCCTTGCATTGCTCCGCATTCGGTAAGCAATGGGTAGGGAGGACAAGGCTGGGAGTCATGGGTGAACTTGATCCAAGCTTTACCCAAGTCATTGGGCATCAGTGATTCAGGGTCTGATGAATCCTGGGCTGTGTGCTTGTTCATTGCAGGTCACAGAATCACAGAATCGCTCGGTTGGAAAAGCCCTCTGAGATCATCATGTCCAACCGCTCCTGTCTACCCACTAAACCATATCCTTAAGTTCCTCATCTACCCGCTCTTTAAACACATCCAGGGATGGTGACTCCACCACCTCCCTGGGCAGCCTGTGCCAGCTTCTGACGACCCTCTCAGTAAAGAACTTCCTCCTTATCTCTAACCTGAACCTCCCTTGGCACAGCTTGGTGCCGTTTCCCCTTGTTCTATCCCCCATCACCTGGGAGAAGAGACCAGCACCCACCTCTCTACAAGCTCCCTTGAGGCAGTTGGAGGTGGTGATGAGGTCTCCCCTCAGCCTTCTCTTCTTCAGGTCAGGACTGATGTCTTCGTGGGCCTGGTGGAGTATGGGTCTTTGTACCCTGTTCCCTCATGCTCTTGAGGGCGAGCATGAACCTACCCAGAACAAGAGGACTGGACATTGATATTCATGTACGAAGACATCCTACATTGGTGGTGTCTGGTTAAGGTTTATCCTTAACCATGACCTCAGACCACAGACTAAGATAAAGTGATAGGACCAGAAAGCTAAGGGTATACACAGTTAAAAAGATGGCTTGTAGGAGTTTGCACAAAAAAAATAGGGTATAGCTTGGAGGAGCAGTTGGAGGTGTGGGGTAGGTGGAGGTAGGATTGGATGGGGTAGGACTGGTTTGGGTTTGAACCTCTCCTCATCGAAGGCTGAGGCAGACCCTGATGTGGCAGGAGAGGCTGTGGCTATGAATTTTTGAACTGTCCCCTGTTGGCTTTCATCAGTTGAACCATTTTTGTGCCTGCACCGTTTCTATAATGATTGGTTTGATGGTTGAGCTCCGTGCTTTGAGCTGAACCCTCTTTACCCAGTCCCGCAGTTACACCATCTGAACCTTATCCTTTGCGGTTGCCACAGAGGCACAGTGAAGCTTCGTGGCCGTGTTGTGCAGCTTGTCGGCACCGGGCATGTGGTTTTTCTTTTCCTTTTATTTTTCTAGTGTCTTTACCACAAAATAGCCGCTTTTGGAGGTTATATAAAGAGATGGGAGCTTGAAAATCCTTTGACTTCTCTGGAAATAGTCTACATGATACAAGAGGGTGGAGATTTCTGGAGTTTCCAATCCTGGTGCTCCAGGCCAAAACGTTGTTGCATCCCAGTTTGACCTCAGTTATCCTTCCTATGCTTCCCATTTCGAAGGCTGGGTCTTAGTCACAACTTTTCTTTCTTCCCTGCTGCATTGTTTTTTAAAAATTTATTTGAATAGCCTTCCTTAGGATTTTGAACTGCAGAGCATAAATTGGAGCCGAGATCCCTGAACGCGCTTGTTTGCTTTTTTTTTTCCCATAGGTTCCTTAGAAAGCCAGCTTGGACGGCATGCAAAGTTGTGAAATATCTGGAGACAGCACGGATGATCCTCTTAGTAGTGGCCTACGGAGAAAACGACAGCCTCGAATAGTAGTTATCGGTGCTGGGCTTGCAGGCCTGTCCGCAGCGAAAGCGCTCCTGGAAAGCGGTTTCACGGATGTAACTGTCCTTGAGGCAACCGACCGCATCGGAGGCCGCGTGCAAAGTGTGAATCTTGGTAAGAGCGGCATTCTGGGAGTCGTGTAATAGCTCGTAATCCCGCTGGCCAGGCTTTGTATGGTTCTGAGGTTGATTTGACCTCGGAAACGTGGGTTTTCAGTCCACGTCAACCTGCAGAAGGTTGTTTGAGGTGTGATGGTGTCAGGAACGTATCCTTGGGCTCTTTGCAGGGTGGGTGGGTGAAGCTGAGCTGCCTTGTGCATCTTTTCTGAGGGGGGGCTGCTCCAAAACCACGTTTCTATAAATGAAAGACCTCAGTGATGGTTTTTATTCATTCAGAAGAGCTCTATGTAACAGGTCTGTGATTAAATCCCGGCATTGAGACTCTCAGCTCAAGAAGGACAGGGAGGTGCTTGAAAGAGTCCAGCAGGGCCACAAAGATGATGGAGGGAGTGGAGCATCTCCTGCTGAGGAGCGGCTGAGGGAGCTGGGGCTCTTGAGCTTGGAGCAGAGGAGTCTGAGAGGTGCCCTCATTCCTGGGGATCCATTTGGAAAGGGCAGTGTCAGGAGGAAGGAGCCAGGCTCTGCTCTGGGATGTCCAATGCCAGCACAAGGGGCAATGGTCCCATGCTGGAGCATAGGAGGTTCCAGCTGAAGATGAGGCCAAAGTTTGTGAGTGTGAGGGTTATGGAGCACGGCCCAGGCTGCCCAGAGAGGTGTGGAGTCTCCTGTGGAGACTGTTCCTGTGTGACCTGGTCTGGTGATCCTGCTCCAGCAGGGGGGTTGGACTGGATGATCTTTCGAGGTCCCTTCCAACTCCTGAGATTGTGTGATTCTGTGAATGAGACAGTTTCCACCAACGTTTTCAAGCTCGACTCTTGCCTAGGAGCAGTCAGTGAATCTCCCCGCCGTTTCGCAGTGACTCACATTGCTCGCAAAGGGACAAGCTCCAGGCGATTCTGTGTCACAAATAGCCCCATTCATTTCCCTAGAGCTAATTTACTGTGGAGGGCACTGCCCACTGTGAATCAGGCTGCTGGAAAAACCTCTTCAATGTCTCCTTTCATCCTGACTTGCAGCTTTCCTACCTTTGTGGCTTTCTTTCCCAGTGTGTAACTGAGGTGCAGACACTGGGTATTTAATCTGCTGTCAATTGGAAAGGCTTGTAAGATCTCTAAATGCAAAACTGCTGGAGCAAACGCTACCCTTTGCAGCACGAAACTTCCCCTGGTATCCCGAAGGGCATTGCCTGTCTCTTCTCTGCAGGAGGCAAAAAGCTCTTCGCTTTTTGACTGAATTACCTTCCTGACTTCCATTAGCTGCTTCTGTTTCTGATCCCATTCTCTATTTATTAACTTTGGCCTCTTTGTGCCCTCTTTTCTTGTCATTTCTCAGGTGCTTACATCACTTGCTGTATTGTACTCGATCAGCTCGCCCCAGTAAATAAACAGCAGCGTCCTATGAACTTTCAGAAGGGAAATGAATGAAAAGGCAGTCGGATAAATGTAATCTCCCGTGTTTGAATAGGGCACTTTACATTCTGCCGAGACTTGGCATAGAGGTTAGGATGGGAAGTGTGTCCTTTGCTCACAATACCCTGTGTTTAAAAATACCCTGGATCATGTCTGTGAGAGGAGGGAAGTGTTAAAAGCTTGAAATCTTCAGGGAATGATATATCATTTTGCCAGTGCACCTGTGTAATACTTTTTATTGTACTCACATTGGGAGCAGATCTCTCCCCTTTGAACACCTTTGCTGGCTACTCCTATCTTTGCATTTGCTGGGTATCTGCCTCCTGTTCGTGAACATTTCTTAACTGGTATAAGATGAGCAGGCTTTTCAGTCTGGTCTTGCAGTTTGGAGGTTTGCAGAGCAGAGGACTGGAATCCGAAGTCTTAATCTTTAATACTTTTCTTGAAACTACAAGCTTTCTATCTCTGAACTATCAAAGTTACACCGTGGGGGTATGGACTGCAGCTCTCTCAAGTGGGTCCATCTTCTACCCTCCACATTCACATGCACTTCACCCAACCTATTTTGGAGCTCTGTTGGGTGGTGAAATCCTCAGAAGCGGCTGTAATCAGAACCTCCATCCTCCCTGGCACCACGGCAGAAGGGCAGCACCATCCTGGGCTGTGTTTTCTTCTTCTGTACTCCCTGAAGCAGCAAGGGGTGTGCAGGACCTGCTCATCTCTCTGAACCGGCTATAGCTTACAAAAAGCTGTTACAGAAGTGGTTCTTCCAGGTCTTCAATGTACAGTGCTTTGATCTGCTTGTCTAAATGGCCTTTAATTGTTAAATTTCTAAAGATCCAGTTTAAATCTTTAGCAGAGCCATGGTGGCAGCCTCTCAGGGTTATATTATAATTTTTCCACTCTCACTGAGCCATACTGTGTCATGCAGAGGACTGTATTTTCCCTCAACTGCATGGATTATGTTGCTACTCAGCACAGGGGAATAATTTGGATTTTCAGAGGTTCGGTTCGTCGTCTCTAGCACAGATGAGGCAGGGGGGTTGTGTGTTTGTGGGCTGTAAGTGTGTTTCTTGATCTGTAACATCAGGGGGGTTGTGTGTTTGTGGGCTGTAAGTGTTTCTTGATCTGTAACATATGTATCCACTGCAGATACATCACGACAGGATGCCCAAGACATAGGCAGGGCTGCAAAGGGAAATGTGAAAGTTCCTGTGTGTATTCAGAAGGCTTGGTACACAATCTGTGCGTTCCTTTGGAAAATTGCTGGTATGGTATTTTGTTGTGCATAGGCTTGTTTTGACTGCTGCTTGTGCCTCAGTAATTATATCCACAGAATAGGAAGCAGATTCTTTTAATATTTTGGATGTACTGGATGATTCATTAATACTTGAAACTAAAATCTTTTAAGGCCCTGAAAGTAAATTAGCTGTCTCTGTTTGAAAATACGTTATTTAATTGTACACTTTTAAAATCACTTCTCATGTAACTTACGCTTAGGCAACAGCTGCCTTCTCTGCTTGGGAGTGAGATAGCAAGTTTCTAAGCATTACAGGCACGAATGACTATTTTTAATGTCTTGGTATTTGATTATATTCCACACAGCTACCGAAAACAGGAGAGCCAGGAACACATCGAAATTGTTACCGAGCGTCAATACAGTGGGACTTGCAGGCGTTATTCTTTTATTTCAAGGTTCAGGTGCCCCATAAATAAGAGGAAGAGGATTGTTAGTGTGACAGAGCGAGCTCCTGACACAAAGCAGCAGGCAGCGTCCCCGCTGCCGCTCTGGCATGCGATGACTCGCAGGAGGATTGCATTAACAAGGTGACTGCCACATGCAGTATTTATGAGCTTTGTACCTTTGCCTGCCAGCCTGCAGCAGGCATTTCCGCTCGCCCAGCTGCTCTGGAAGTGTGTGGCAGTTTTTCGGCGCCTTAAATATTCACGCGTTTGTGACTCGGTGCTGCGGACCCCGAAGCACACACGTTGTTTTGGGTACGCAGAGAAATCTGCTCTCACGTTCTGTAATGCGTATTTTGAAGGGCATCAGCACATTCCTTAATGATGAGGTGGTTGCTTGTAAAACAAGATACGTGGAGCTTCCCTTGAAGGCAGCATTTCATGGAGCTTTCACCCATTAAGCTTGCCTGTGTTACAGCGTAGCGCCGCAGCGTCTTTCTGCCTGAGCATACATTTACATGTTAAACAGCATTTGATGACTGGTAACTGCATGATCCTCTCTCCGTCAAGCAGGATCCGATTAACTAACCCACTTAACCGGGCGTTCGCGCACCTCTGCAGAGCGAGCTGCACGGTGCCGCGTTGGCTGGGATGTGAGGAGAGCGCGGCTTCGTCAGACTTTAAAACAGGCAGCTTTGAACTTCGGAGAATCTGTAAAAAATGTGGGTGGAGGACGTGACCAAAGCTTATTTTTGGCAGCTCCTTTCAGCTGCTGAGCATCTCCCTGCACTATCAGCCCAGCTGTGGTAGCACTGGTTTAGAGTCGGAGCCCTGGTGCAAACCCCATTAGTTATAAGGAAGGGAAAGCCTGGGCTGATCAAGCTCTTTGTGTTTTGCAGGCAGAGGTGATGAAGACCAAATGTGTTTGGTGTCAAAGAACCTGATTTTACATTTTCAAAGGCATAAATAATCAGATATAACCTGTTGACTCATTTGGGAAATGGAAATGCCTTTTTATATTGCAGTTGATCTGAGGTTTATTTGTAAATAACCTGCATTTTTAATCACAGGACAAGGTTCAGTATCCAGGTCAATGTTGCTATCTTGGGGCAATCTCCATTTGCCTACGTGCCTCCTGTGTCTGGGTATCCATCCCCTCCTCTCGAATACGGTGCATATTTGAAGTCTTTATGTACTCTATTCTTTCCCTGCAACTATAATATTTATGTAAATACGCTTCTGTGTCCTTTTTGCAATAGCACAGTGTGGCTTTTTACAGCTGTTTTCCTTCCCATACCCCTTTCACTGGTGCTTGGCTTGTTCTGCAGCACATCCTCTGCTCTCTGATCGTGTTCTTCAGCGCAGGTTTAGTGAAGATGATTTAGAAAGGCCAGGTAGCAGCTGGCAACAACCATGACAACAACTGGAAACCCAGAATATTCTGTATTTCTCCTGAAAAATCAGAGGTGTGTCATTGCAATGTCTCTTTATTGGAAACATCCCATCCTTTCAGCACTGTCTGAACTTGGATCCTGAAGTACTGGCTTGAAGATCACTGGCGTTGCCTTTGTCTAACAGAGAAAGCTCGCTTAAATGATGTTGAAACACCTGGTGTCCTTAGGCAGTTGTTCTGCTTTGGCACATTTTCTTTAGGGTTAACAATGGGCTTCAGTAACTGATCTGCTTGGTTTACTCCCCCGCAGGGCACGCCACTTTTGAACTGGGAGCTACGTGGATTCATGGTTCGCATGGAAACCCAGTCTATCATCTAGCAGAAGACAATGGTTTACTTGAAGAGACTACTGACGGCGAGAGAAGCGTCGGACGGATCAGTCTTTACTCCAAGAATGGGGTGGCGTATCATCTTACCAACAACGGGCAAAGGATCCCGAAAGATGTGGTTGAAGAATTCAGTGATTTATACAACGAGGTTGGTATTCAGCTGCTTGGTCAGGCTGTAGATTTGCCTGAAACACTGGGATCCCTTGACAGTTACAACATTCTGGGTACTGGGCAAAGGTAGAGCACCGGTAATATCTTTTAATTTCTTCACCAAAATTCTACACTGAGTTTGCTGTCATAACTGTACCCAACGTGTCCCTGATGTGGGATTAACTCAGTGTTGTTAGGAAGAACGATCTTTCCACATTTGTCATCAATTTAAATCACTTCCAGCAACCGTCGCTGGGGAGATCCAGTCATTCCCTCTAGAAAGTCGCTATTTAATTAAAAGGGTAATGGAGGGATCGAATTACTAAACAAAGTAGAACGCAAAACTTAGCAACAACCAGCTAAATATTGTAGCCCTGTGACGTTTTAGTAACGTTGTAAATACCAGAGTGTGCTGTGGAGTGTGCCAAAGTCAGCGCAGCATCGTAGGAAATGCAGGTTTTCTTGCACCAGAAGGAAGGGAACATCTTTTCTGGTGGATTCAGACCAGCACAGGCTTCAGTTCAAGTTTATTTTAGCTTCTTTTCTTAATGTTCAGTGACCTTCTCTTCAATTGGTGTGGATGAGGGCTTCAGTATGTGACAGGAGAGCCAAACAGTATAAAACCCAACCAGACTACTACAGACACAGAACCTAAAAATACGAAACAGAAGCCTGGAAGATGGAAGTGAAAATGCATTTTTAGTGGAAAGATTAACCTCTGCTAAAGAGGCAATGAGCCAATGTTAGACAAAAAGGGTCAGATTCACTTTCACGTGACTTGGCATGGCTGCTGTCGTCGTAGTGTTTCTGCCAGAGGGAAAATGGAGTTTCTTACTAATTTGTGTGTTAAACGCATACGAAAGATGGGTATTAGTTCTGTCTGCTTGCAGTAGGCAGATTTGGCCTTAGGAGGAGTGAAGTGAAAGGAGGAGGCTTGCCAAAGTGAATTATAATTATTCCCCTCATCTTATTAATGTCATGAAGTACATTTAGGGGGTCAGTGCAGAATGTCTGGTCCTCCAGGTAATGTGATCTTTCAGTGGGTTGTGTAAAATTACTGTTTTCATCAGGCTGTAGCCGTGCCTTAAACCTTCACATTTTCCTCTGACAGTGGATTTCACCAGTATTTGACACTTGGCTAAGCACACACTGGATTCAGGTTGCTCTTGTGTTCTTTAAGAATATGTCCATGAGCATTTAGAAAGCCATCAAGGGAAAAGTCACTATGGCCTGTAAGGTATTACCAAGAATTGGTGGTGAGGAGCAGAAATAAGGAATTTATTTTGTTTGGAAAGACACTGGGGCTCTGAACCAGAATCTGTAGTGGGATGCCACAAAATAATTTCAATTTGTGAGAGGGGTCATAGGAATTTCAAAGAAACTTCATCATGGAAGATGTTCAGCAACTCAGGGCAGGGAGGGAATTCATGGAGAAATGCAGGTGGAGATGATTACATATACATATACAACATATATGTATCTATATATCTATATACACGCACACACATATATAAAATATATATTAAAAAATTAGATGTATATGCATATATATATGTATATATAAAAATATATAAAGCTTTACCCATTATTTAAACAAATAATATAATAATAATTAAAAAAATCTGAACAACTTATTTCTGGATTAAAACCAGAACCAGACCCAGCCAGGAAAACAAGACAGGTAAGATGTGTGTAGAGCAAGATAAACACCAGCTAAGACTAGAAGAAGAGAGAGGGAGTAAGTGAAGTTACTGCAGAGAGCAGCATTATTTCTGTAAATGGCACACGGCCAGGCTGTGTGCAGGGCTCGGTGATCATCCTGTCTCCAACACGAGAGGAGACTCCGAAGTGAGAAGAGAATGCAAAGATGAGAGCTACTTAGCTTCGAGATTCAGCCGATAAGGTAAAGGCCCTAACAAGGTGCCAGTGTTTTAGAAATGATTAATTTGGCAAATCTACCCTGTCTTTTGAAGCAAGAGGAAGGGGGGCAGCCAGTGACAGGGGAGAACAACGCATTAAAAGTTAATCTCCTTGACGCAACACGTAATTAGCTTATCGTTGCCGCAGGATATCTTTATCGCTAGGAGACAGAAAAGGCTTTCACATTTATGCACTGTAAAGATGTCTGCAGCTACAATTTGCGATTAAAAAATATGTAAGGGGCAGCTGAAGCCAAGCAGAGGACATCGGCCAACCTCTGAATTGCTGCTGCTGGGGACGTGCTTTCTCTGCCGTCCTTTGACGTGCGCTGGCATTTCTTGTGGGGACAGCTTGGGGTTTTGTTGAGCTTCTTGTCCCAGCCTTTCTGGGGTGTCAGAGTGGACCATCCTTAGGGATTTAAGACAGCTGTGCTGCATAGGAAAAGTGGGAATGAAGGTGATCCCCTGAAAATCTCCAGTTAAAAATGACTGTGTGGAATACAAGCGTCCCGGCAGGTGGGCGGTCGGGGACACGTGCAGCAGGTGTGTGGATTTGGGGACCTTTTCCTCAGGCATAAGGTGCAGAGAATGTTTCTGTTTACACGTGCTGAGTCTTCCTGGTGCATTTCTGGTGGTTTTTTTTTTTCCTTCCTCCCCCACCAGCATTTTTTTTGCATTTTCCCTAGAGTCCATTCCATCACTTGTTTTTCATGCTGTTTGGCCAGTGCTCTCTTTCTTTAACTGATGAAATGAGTACTGGGGAGGAACAGTAGGAGTTTGGTCCACTTCTGCATCTCTGATTTTTTGAGGCGGCAGGTTTGTTGAGAGGTTTTGTTAAAACATCTTGAAGTTGTCCAGGATAAAAAGCCATCTTACAGATGCCCAAATCCTGAGGTCAGGCTCCTCCTTTGCCTTGTAGGAGCTCCCAGACCCTTCTCAAAGTCTTGGGACAGCAATCTTGTCATCACATCATCTCATCTCTCAGGCTGCATCACCCCTTCAGCAGAGGCTGAGACAGCAAAAGCTGTGACAAGTGCTGTCCTGAGCCGAAAAAAAAACCCCAACCAAAACAACCAACAACCACATGATGGATGCAAAGCTTAATCAGGCACAGAGCACTGGCATTAACAGTGGAAAATGTGGTCTTGAATGGACGGGGCTAAACTGGTCAGGGTTTCAGATGCCTGCCCCCCCCTGCACAGCCGGCTCCCTTCCCATGCACTCACCCTGCCCGTTGTGTGCTGCTGCTGCTGCCGTGTGCTCCAGCTCTGCTTCTCCATCTGGACCTCTCCATCCCCACTTATCTTGTCATCTGGACACTGAATTTTAGGGCATGCAAAGCACAGAGGGTCTCCCTTGAGTGTTTCGCTTGGGTACGTGGAATCACTGAAGCTGGACCCTGGCACGCTGAGGTCTCTGTGTGCTGAATTTTCCTGGTGTGAAAGGCAAGGCACCCCGGTACCTCCAGGGCTTTGTCTTGCTGCTTCATTTGGAGGGTCCTTACACTTTTTCCAGGCACTTATCCAGCCTTTTTTTGGCTGACTTCTTCTACTTCAGTACAAGTTTTGCTTCTTTTTGTTTGTGGTAGCCTGAATCTTTAGTAGCTGTTGGGATGTCTCACAGCATCCTTTATTTGGTTACGAGGAAGCGAGGCAGTTGATCTGCTCAGCTCCTCATTTCTGTAACAGAAAGTGCCCTGTGAGAGGCTGTTGCACTGCTGTGAAGTCAGTTGGGATCTATCACAAGCTTGTGAGTGAGGTGACCCAAATCCTCCTCTGTGAGACCACCAGCAACCTGAGCAATATCTCAAGGAAGGTCTTTGGTCCTGCATAGAAGCTACCTGGATTTCCAATCATGCATTGATCTGTGATTCTGTCAGTTCATTGCCAACCATGAGATGGGGCATGGAGCCTGCTGTGGGCAGGACAGCTCTCCAGCCACTCTTATTTTAAGATTATCCTTCTTAGACCATGTGTTGTGTAGGGCTGGCACTGCTCAGGGTCATCTCCAGTCCCTTTGGTCAGGCTCTCAGAGGAAGGGGGCACCAGCACTGCAAGGTTCCCCAGGGTGAGATGTGCTTGCCACGTATTCATA
>NW_010187941.1:4454-15564 GCF_000695765.1 Mesitornis unicolor | reverse complement strand
GCTGGAATAATTGGGGCAGTCCTAGAGCTATGGGTGATATTTTGTCCTCTTCCTGCTTATACCACGTCTGCATGATCCTCAAAGAGAAGGGACAGGAGATGTCCTCAAAGGACATTACTTTTGAGGGCAATGTCTGCAGCTTCAGTGTCTGTGTGTGTATAACTGCTGGGAAAGTGTGAATAGGGACAGCCCG
Source organism: Mesitornis unicolor (assembly GCF_000695765.1). NCBI lineage: Eukaryota > Metazoa > Chordata > Aves > Mesitornithiformes > Mesitornithidae > Mesitornis > Mesitornis unicolor. The sequence continues at coordinate 15,371 of NW_010187941.1, read as the reverse complement.
TCTCAGAGTTGCTCTTCTGTCCCTGCTAAGCCCTCATTTCCCTCCCCAAAGAGGTATTTAAGTTCCCAAATATTTGTGAAGGGTGGGAGGGAGGACAAGTTAAATGCAGGTGAAAAATCACAGTGCTTTGCCTGCCCAAGAATTTCACAGTCCATCTGCTAGCCTGATTTAGAAAAAAGTGCCTATTTTTACTTCAGCTTTTCAGTAAGGATGTGATCCCTAAAGACCTGCTTTGCAGGAACCCTCCCTTTAGCAAGCAGCTAATTAATGGTCTTGTTATCTGTCAGCTTTCTCCTGTGTGCTGGAGCTTCTGGGGGAGGGATGCAGCCAAAGAATGACAAAGTTTTCCACCCTTCTCACCCCCCATCCCGTGCTGGGCTTCCTGCCATCCCCAATTAAAACTCCAGTGCCTTTATCGTGGAAAGCAAGACCAAAGGGCCACTGCTCCCTCCCTGCCCCTCTATTGCCCTGACAGATGTCTGGCCTGGTAACAGCACGGACCTATCTCCATCGGGGTTTTTTTACTGACCGGGGGATTAAGTCACTGCAGTTTTTAAGCCAAGTAAGAAAAAGACAATGCTGCGGATCGTCACGGACGCTGGCAGGAAGGAGCATGGATTGGGATGTGCTTTCCTGACCTCCTTCAGTGCTGAGCAACTTCTTTATTTAGATTTGTCCTTCCTAAGAGACTGCCTCTTCCTGTGGTGGAGGAGCACGTACGGAGTAAACACGTGTGGGTGCAAGCCTGTAGGTAACAGGGAGGACATACCCTGGAGAGACCCCACTTGTGGGGTGCCCCAAAGCTGGTTAGAAAGAAGATCTAAGCCAAAGTGGAGCCATTTTAGGGTTATGGCCATTCCATAAACTCCTTTTAATTTCTGACCTTCAGCCCCATTTCTCCACCAAATTGTATGTAAACCCTCAGGGATGGAAACCTGCACTGAATGAAGAGTTGCTTGAGGTCTTCATCATTTGCTTCTGCTGATGGCCCTTGCAAGCTCCTAGGGCCAGTCCTGCCCAAACCCAGAGGAGCTTTGGAGTGAGAGATGATTGGGTCACTGTGCTGGGATGGGAGTTTGCCAGTGGTAAGAGCTGGGACATGATGCAATCTGTCCTCATTTTTAGTTCTTGCTTTTGTCAGGTCTGTGTTATTAGAAAAGGGAGATAAGTCTGGACCACATACGGTGTAGCTCTCCTTGCTGATAGGCACGGTGCTCGCAGTTTGGCTGCATGGATATTTTGTAGGGTTAACTAGGAAATCGGCACCAAAAGCCACCATCAGGAAAGGTGCTGCTACCTTTCACCAGGCTCTTTGAAATAAAGCCCATTGAGCTCTCTCAGGAATTCTTCACCACATCACGATGAAGTGATTGAAGGAGAATGTGTCTTCAAATCTCATAAATTCCTATTTCCCACAAATTCAGGGATGGACCCATAGGCACGACGATGCTTTTCTGTTCCTATGAGCAATTTCCCACCTGGGGAAGCAAAGCCCAAGTAACTCCAACTGCAGATGGTGCAATTCCACTCCTGCTTCATTAGAAACCTACCTTAAACATAGGAACCTTTCCTATAGGTTCTTATACAGGATATGTTTGCCCCACGTGTACATTAAAGAATCCACATGAAACATATTATTTTATTATGAGAGTGTATCTTTTAATGTAGAACTTGCTGTTGGTTCTCCTCTTCCTTCTTGCCTACAACAGCTTTGCCTTCTGTTCTTCGTCAAATGGCTCAGCACCCCCAAGAAGAGACAAGGAAAGAAGTAACAGGAAATCTGAGGAAAAATAATAAATCCCAGTGGTGATTATACTTCCCTGCTGTTTGATCGATGGGACAACATCTATAGGAAAAGCTTGGTGTTTCCAGCCCAGAGAACTGTGCATTTCTGCTCTTCGTTGGGCAGTGGAAGAATATAACAGTTAATAAAATCATACCCATGGCTCACTTCTCCTTTGGCCAAATGGTAGCTGGGTTTTAGCACAGCTTTGCTTGTCTTGTGAATGCGTGATCTGCTTACAGCGTGCAATCGGCTTACGAAAGCTGAGCTGCATTGTGCTGACGCAAGGTCTATGCAGCTTTTAACTTGCTGGAAGTGGTTTGGGCCTCAGAAATCAGTGGGCCTGGGGTGTTGAAACTGCCAAAGAGCTTTTGGCATTGGGGAACAGGGAAGGCATGATTTCCTTTCCTTTGCTGGAGGCCTTCACTTCATGTCGGGCATTGGACTCCACATTTCTTGTCTGGAAATGTCCTTGGAAAGACAGTCCCAATCAGTGTTTGCAGTTCTCTTATGCATTCAGCAGTTTCACTTGTTTTTATTGTGATTACTTCTCTGCTTTTGTAGTTTATTTTCCCCTTTCTTCCCTCTTTCACTTATTTTTTTAATTCAGTTTCCTCCTCATCCCGTACTTGTCCTTATCTACTCTCTGTCCTCCATTGACTCACAAAGCTGCACTCTCTGACTCCTACTGCCATGCATTTTCCATCACTGCTTCCCCTTCCTCATCATCCTCATATTTTGCCTCCTCAAATTCACTTTATTCCTAGAGAAAATCAAGCTTCTGGGGAGCTTCAAGGTGGGAAGAAACCAAAGCATGGTGAACTACCCAGCAGAGAATGAGAAGCTGTGGGAGCTTTGAAGGAGAGGCAACCCCTTTTCTGCCACCTTCTTATCAGGCATTAACTTTTGAGTTGAACTCCTCGGTATGTCTGAATAATCTGTCTCCAAAAAAGGATCATAAGTTGCCTTCAAACCGTCTTTGACAGGAAAAACTCACCAAGCAGTGATCCTGTGTGCTGTGGCATGATATAAATGAGAAGGTGACTCATTTTGGACAAACAGGTCATTAATGGGATGAGTCGCACTTCTAGGGGGCATCTTTTAAAAGCTTTCCTGTGTTAAAAAGGTTCCTGTGTGAGTTTGTCTGTGGAAATAAGGGCCTGTGATTCAACTGCAGGCTCTTGTGGCAATCCTGCAGACAGAAATACTGATTCCTCCAGACAGCCACAGGCAGATGGCATTGATCTCCATGGGTCTGTACCTGTCTTGTGCTCCACGAGTCAGACGTGTGTGCATGCAAAATTCCTTTGCTAAGCCCGTGTTGGTCACTTCCAGTCTTTCAGAGTACAACAGAAAACTAAATGTGAAACTGAATTTCTCCTCCCTGGTGGATTCCTGGGCATTATTATGAAATAATTAGAATATTGGAGAGGGTGGAAGGGCTGGTTGCAGGTTAGAGCGGTCAAAGAGCTGAGACCTGCAACCTGAGAGAGGTTTTAGATACAGAGCCTGCGCCTGAGACACCGAGGTGAGGGAAGAGCTGGGGCTTTCTTGTCAGGTTTGAGGATGCTTGAGTTCACTCCCTGCAGGTTTTGAATAGAGACTGTCAGGCTGTGACACTGCCCAGCAGAGCCAAAATCTACACATAGCAAACCCAAGGCAGTCTGTGCTTTCCTGGCTTTCTGGTCCAGCTGCAGCACCTCAACATCTGGCTGAACAACAGGCTTCAGCCACTGAAAATGGCTGGGCTGCCTCACTTGGTCTTCTGCAAGTGATAGAACGGACATGCTTGGATTAATAACTAATTTAATCATAAGTTAATAGCAACTTAATGACTTAATAGTAGCCAGACTGCTGCAGGTGAGTAAGGTTGGTTGTCTTTGCCTGAAGGGAAGCATTGCTTCCTGCCTTCAAATCAGCAGAGCTGCGGGTGCGACTTGACTTGTGTTGGAGCACAGTAAACTGCTCACAGCTGGTGAGAGAAGGGGGATCCGAATGTGCTGGGTTTGGATGGAGGAAAAAGCACCCCACCTTGGGGCATGGGTCGTGCTGTGAGTCACGGTGTCCGTCTGTCTGTCCCGTCTCTGGCAGGTCTATAACCTGACTCAGGAGTTCTTCCAGCGAGGTAAACCAGTCAATGCCGAGAGCCAGAACAGTGTGGGCGTCTTCACACGGGACGTCGTGCGCAAACGCGTCAAGGCCGATCCGGATGACACAGAGGCCGTGAAGAGGCTGAAGCTAGCCATGATCCAGCAGTACCTTAAGGTATGTGTGCACATCATTGGTTGTTTTAATCAGGAACAGACAAATCTGGAGCCTCAGACACCCGGCTGAGCCTTGCCCAGCACTGGAAAGTTGTTTTCTGTGGTCTCACAGCTGGGGCTGTGTTTAGGCTGACCACTTTTCCTCATAAGGCGTCTCCAAAGACAGTGGGCTGCAATAAAAAATACCTTTACTGGTTTTTTTTCCTTACCTTAAACTTCCAGCTTTCTAATCAGAAGGGGCTTTCCTAGGCCCTGTTAAATTTTCTGGTGTAATTTAGCATTTTCTTACCATCTGAAGCGATTATCAGCTGCTTTTAGTAATGTCTCATGCCTTACACCTGGGACCCCAGGATGCTGCCTGAGTCTCTTTTACCCCCTTCTGCCTCTGTCCATATCTCAGAGATCAGAAGAAACGTAACTTTGATATTAGTAATTTGCTGAAGAAATCCCTAGAAAGGATTTTGAAGGTAAAGCATTAAAATCAAAGGTGGACTTTATAGACTGATATCCTAATCGTTTTTCCTCATGGCTTCCCTACTTCTTTTTATCTTCTTGATGCCTTGGCCTAAATGAGATCTCTGTGGGATGAGGACTTAATGCTGCATCAATCACTCCACAAGTAAAGTGTAATAGTCATTCCCTTTTCAATTATAATGACTTAAAGACTTATGAAATGAGGCAGGGGAGCCAAGCGGCGCTGTGTGATGTGGTAAGTGTAAGGTATTCACATTTTATAGATGAGAAGCTGAAACAAAGAGAAATAAAGACCTAAAGAGTCTCACAGGAGACTCTGATAAAGCTGAGGTTTGAACCAAGGCATCCTGGGTGCTGTTCTGATCTCAGCGTCCTAAACCAAGAGCTTGTATCCCAGAGCATCTCCACAGCTGCCACGTAGACGGGTTATTTACTGTGTTATCCACGTAATATGCAGACATCTCTAGTCATTTGATAGCTCTCTTTTTTTCTGGTGATTACTGCTGTGGCTGCTACAGGTTTCCACAGCCAGGGACTTTTCAGCAGCTCTTGCAAATCCCTTCTCATGTGTAAATACCTGAGAACAACAAAGCTTCTGATACTTAAGACTCTCAGATCAGAGTGGGTGCTGAGAGAGTGGGGATTATCTGGTGTCTCAGGCATAGCCTTGGTAGTTGCCTGGTTTTCTCCCTGGCATTTTTCCTTCATGCCTGAAAGAATCAGCCATCACTGTGTTACCTTCGCAATGTGGAGTGTCCTGGTGGAGCATCCAGGCAGGATGAGGGGCCTTTTCGTGACCCAAGGTGCAGGGTTTGTGTTGTGGGCCAGCAGAAATAACCCTGGGTGGGTGCTGGAGAGTGTCTGCTCAACTATCAGCTGGCGTGGAACCACAGCAGACACACAGGACAGGTCTAATTCAAGACCTAACTGTGCATGACCTGGGCCTCCTCAGTCTTCACTGGGGTCACTGGGTGATGCCAGAGACACCTTAGGCCAGCACAGAGATTCCTGTCTCCCCCAAGGAGAGGGTCTGGGCTTCCAAACGTGGTCCTTAAAGTGTGGAAAATTGGCCAAAGGGCGAGGCATGGAGTTGTAATGTTCCCTTTGCCTAAAATGCTTACAGAGTTACAGTGTGCAAATCACTTTGGCTCCAGTGATTTGAAGATCGCTGTGTCCCATGCATCAGTATTATTATCATCATTAAAAACTGATCACCAGGCAGGCCCAACACCCTGCTTTCGTCCCAGGGGTTGTCGCAAGCTGTGGCTATGCCTAAGACTCCTGCAGACATTAACCCAACAGGTCCTGAATTTAAAACTATTATAATCACAGCAAGTTAATCAAATGCAGGTGTCTCACATCCTGGCATTTCCCATTTCTGTCTCCTTCAGTCCCTTCTGCGTTGGGTCCTTTCCCCTCCTGCAGATCGCAGCTTGCCGAGTGTTTAACAGTGCGTTGAAAGCTGCTGACAGCAGCAATAGCTGCCAAAAGCTCCTCATGGGAGCACTTATTAACACTGGAAAGAGCATCTGATTAACATAGCTCCAGCTTCTGCTGCAGAGGCACCAAGTAACAAGTCCTTGGCCAGTGGAGTGGGTTTTAGGTGATAGAAAACAGAACTGTAACCCAAAATCGTGCAGAAGCAGAGATGTCATCTCTGAACTCTGGCCGATGCAACCAAAGCTGGTGCAGTTTGTTACCATGACAAAATGGTTTCTCTGGTTGGAAGGAAGAGTTGATTTTCTTAAAACCTACGGCCAAACGCTTCTTCACTAGCAAAAATAATGTGGTTTAAGAGTGGGATTCGGGACTCCCAGCTTGTGCAGCTCCTCTGTGGCCCTTGCAACATTGTGCTGCGGCAAAATGAGTCGCTTTGTGGCAATATTGCTTTTGTGTTGCTTTTCCATAGGTAGAGAGTTGCGAGAGCAGCTCCCACAGCATGGATGAAGTCTCGCTCAGCGAATTTGGAGAGTGGACCGAAATCCCTGGGGCTCACCACATCATTCCTTGCGGTTTCATTAAAATCGTGGAGATTTTGGCCCGCTCCATCCCCGAGTCTGTCATTCAGCTCCGCAAGCCGGTCAAGTGCATCCACTGGAACCAGTCGGTCAGCAAGGAGATCGAAAGGGTGGCCGACCACAACAGCGACCTCCCCGAGGAGGACAAGGGCTCCGACGTCTTCGTAGAGTGCGAGGACTGCGAGTTCATCCCAGCCGACCATGTCATCGTGACTGTGTCTCTGGGAGTCTTGAAGAAGCGCCACGAGAGCCTGTTTCATCCCCGCTTGCCCGAGGAGAAGGTGCTGGCCATTGAGAAACTAGGAATCAATACGACCGACAAGATTTTCCTGGAGTTCGAAGAGCCTTTCTGGAGCTCTGAGTGCAACAGCATCCAGTTTGTCTGGGAGGACGAGGCAGAGAGCGAGAGCTTGACTTATCCCGAGGAGCTGTGGTACAAGAAGATCTGCAGCTTCGACGTGCTCTACCCACCGGAGAGGTACGGCCACGTCCTGAGTGGCTGGATCTGTGGAGAAGAGGCTTTGATAATGGAGAAGTGCGATGACGAGACGGTGGCGGAAACGTGTACCGAAATGCTGCGTAAATTTACAGGTGAGCCACGCTCTGGTTCCTGTGGTGAGCGGAGGGGAGAGGCAGAGTGGGGCTGGGATGCTGGATAACCACTAGGAAGGAAATGCAGTAAAGGCATTTTTAGTTCTTTGGCGTTTTATGTCCCTTTGGATGGGCTGTGCCTGTGCTTCCAGCACACCTCCTGTTTGGGTGTGCCTGAGAGCTATTTATACAGAGGGGCTGATAAACAGCTCAGGAAGTGGTGGGTAGAAGTGCTTGAGGATTCCACATCCTCTGCTTTTATTTAATCACAAATAACCCTTGAGCAGCTGCAGCTGTTGGACTGAGGGCTCCTGAGGACTGATCTCCGCTGCGGAAAGCAGCACAGCTATTTTAGAGCCTGCGGAGTTGAACCTGTTTAGCTCAGCTGAGATCTGGTGGTTGAATCGCATCCCTGACTTCCATTCAACATGGGGCTGTGTGGAAATCTCACTGGGCTGAATTTCCAAGTATCCATTGATCTTGAGACTTTGTTTTCTGAGTGCCTCTCCTAAACCTTCCTGAACATCACAGATTTCACACGCGCTGAGCACACATCACATTAAAGGCAGCAGCTGGAGCGAGACAGATCTTATGTGTATTATGCTGAGAGAAATTACTACTGAAGTTTGTAATACTTGAACACACCGGGCCTTAGTTTGTCTGCATTCACTTCTTTACAGCTTGCACACCTTCCCAAAAAAAAGGGCTTTTTGTATTTGCAGAGTTCTTTGAGATCCTCTGATGGGAGACACTGCACAAGTGCAGTAAGGTAATGGCACTGAAACAGCAACTGACTTGAAACAGCCAGCCTTGAAGTAAGGACTTTGGATTTATACACAGTTAGAAGCAATTGTAAGAGCAGCATCCTCCAAGGTTACTTGTATTTTATGGTGTTTTAGAGATGGGTCCCATGATTAAGCTATTTCTATCTGTCTGCTAGCTCTTGGTAGCCAAATCTCAACACCCACTTGGTTTCCAGCTTGACCTCTTGTCCGTGGACTTCCAAATAAGCGAAGAAATTTGCCTTCACAAATGTAGCTTCCCCCTGTGCTTACACACCATTTACTACCAAAACCGTGGTGATCTAGAGGAAGGGTCCTGGAAGCTGAGGACCTCCTGCATGACTGACTGCAAAGAAGCAGGCTGGATCAGTGAGAGCTGGATTTGGCAGCTTCAGCCTCCCGAGCTGTGGTGTTGGGTATCCCTACGCTACGTTGCAGTGTTGGTACACATACACCTCCTTTCCTCCTGACCCCAGCAGGCCAACTGCTGCCCTGCACAGGCGTAGGAGGTGGCTCCTCTCTTTAAGCCAAATTATTCCAGTGCTGACATCTCCCTGAGCATATGAACAACCTCATTTATTGCAGCTCTTTTTGCTTAAGATCTCTTGTTTTTCTTAAAACTCCTTGATTCATCAGTGGGAATTTGGCTCTTGGGGACTTTCTTAGTTTGGCAGAGGGGAGCATTCTCTCCCTCTTCATTCTTGGGCTCCTTCACTGCGTTACTGGAAATCGGTTGGCGCTGGGTCCTGGGTATGTGCTGCAGTTGCTGTCCCAGCTGATGCTGCACCTGGTCACTGTCCATCAGCCTCAGCAGTGTGAGCTCTGTCTTGGCCTTCTGCTAATCCTGGCCTATCTAACCCTGGAGCATTTCAGACCGAATTCACCAGCGCCTTGCCCTGCCGTGAACGTTTTGTGCATAAGCTGAGAGGCCACCTCAGCTGCGAGAAGAAAACCTGTTCTTGGAGCACCCACTGCACAACCTGACCTGTGACAAAGCAGCTTTCTGTCTGTCATCTAACTGTAGTCAGTTCTGAAAATGTCTGGTCTCCTGTGGTCCAGTTAGCACCGCCAAATGCAGCGTTTAAAGCGTTTCGCACCACTGAACTTCATGTGAGTCAGCTGAGTTGGGAAAGTAGTCCTCCTAGGATCCTAAGCTCAGTGCAAAGAAAGACTAATCTGTAAGTCAGTTCAGATCTTCCACACCTCGCTTGGTGCTCTGTTACATCTTCTGAAGAAGCTCGTCTCTGCCAAGTATAGAGACAGCCTTATGTTCAGTAATGAAAGCAGGTACTGTGAGCCTTTTAATGTTCACTTTGCCTTTCGTAGCTTTCATGTTCTGGGTGTAAAATCCTCCACATTCTTACATAGAATCACAGGATGTGTGGGGTTGGAAGGGACCTTTAAAGCTGATCCAGCCCAACCCTGCAGTCAGCAGGGACATTGGTACCAGATCAGGTTGCTCACAGCCCCATCAAGCCTGGCCTTGAATATCTCCAGGGATGGGGCCTGCACCACCTCTGGGCAACCTGTGCCACTGATCGACCACCTCATGGGGAAGAGCTTTTTCCTCAGAGCCAGCCTAAATCTGCCCTTTTCCAGTTTAAAACCATTCCCCCTCGTCCTATCGCTCCATGCCCCAGTGAACAGCTCTTCCCCAGATTTCCTATAGATTTCTTATAGATTTCTTATATACCTTCTTCTTCTATTAAAGAATTAATGTGTTACCAGTTGGGTTCCCATCTTCAGCTGTGTTTTCCCAGTCCATTGCTCGTGGAGGCCTTTGCTTTGGCTTCAGAAGGCGTTAGACCACTCAGTGTTATTTCACACTGAGAGGAGATGATCTGCCCCCGTGACCTTAAATTTCACATGTAGGTTAGTGCTGTGGATTATCTGGCTTTGCTGTGAAAAGCTCTGAGGATTGTTCTAACCTGAGAGCCATTGGCAATTACTGCTGTTCATTCACAGCGGGGTGGCTGGAAAGCAGCCTATCCCCTAAATCTGATAAGTGGGATGGCTTTGAACAATTGTAAGTCTTGCTCTGGTTTTGTTGTTGTCTAAGCTCTGAGTGTTAGGAGCCAGAACAAAGCAACTGCAGGCCTTGAGTTGTCCTGTCCATCCTCCAGCTGTCTGTCTGCAGGGGAACTGATCTCTTTTGGCTTCTGTGTTGTGCCTGCCACCCTCATATGGATGGCTGGGATGCCCTGATGTCTCTCTGGTGTCTTCTACCACATGGAGCTAGGGCAGGAGATTGGCTTTGGCTGTGGGAGCCGTGCAGCTGCGTTTTAATGTCCCAAGGCTCCTTACCCTGCTCCACGCTGGTCTCTGCGTGAAGCTCTGCCCTCTGCCACCTGCTCCACATTGCAGTGCTGCGGTTTCCCTTGTGACAAAGTTGCTATGTGAAGGATGATTCCCTGGTGGGAAGACTGCTGATTACCCATGTGTGTGTGGTACAGGGTCATCCATGGGAAACACTGGAGAGGGACAAAGCTGTTGTTTTTACCATTCTGAACAGTTGTGCTCTTGAATATTACTGGATTTATACAATTATCAGTTGGGCTGATGACTCCACAAACCCCTTCATTAACAAATTTCAGTCTTTGAGCAGACCTGTGGCCTTATCTGCAGGCTGGCAAGCCCTCATCTCCTTGCTTATAACGCCGTATTCCTAATGTTAATCGTCTTCTTAATCAACATCTTACTTGCTGACTCCTGAATTGAAAACCTGGGTACCTTGGCAGCGGACCATGAGAACGTGCCCTGGCTACAGAGGAGGCACAAGTGCAGACGCTTCTTTCATTTGAAAATCCATGATCTGATTGTTTCTGTGCGATGCAGTGTGATGGATGACCGCTTTGGCCCCGTTTGGTGTGGTGTTGTCCAGCAGCTTTCACGGTGCGTTCTCCTGGGCTTTCCCACAGCCCCGAAAAATCAAACGTGATGTCTTACTTCCTTGACACATCCAAGAGCTCCCTGTTCCTGGGCTCCCTTGGGCTTTTCACTTCCAT
>NW_010187941.1:2118-4423 GCF_000695765.1 Mesitornis unicolor | reverse complement strand
CCTGCTTTGAAGCTTCTTGGAGGAGCGTATTTGAAAGCCTTTGTTATGCTGAGTTGTTGCTCCTGAAACAACATTCAGTTGTAGGATGTATTTTGTTTGCAGGGTCTATTTATTTGCTAGTCTGTGGCATATTTAGATGTGGTTCTGGCTGACACACGATACTCCCAACAATAGTAGCTGAACCAGGGAAGTCACCTGCTCCTGAATTTAAGGAATTAAGAGCATGGCTAAGTAATTGTTTAGTAGGACTAAATAATGTAGTGCCCAGTTAGCCTTTACAGTTGGATGGCTCCCTCTCTAAGCTCTGATGAAGAAAGTGGGGGAATTTGGTTGTCTTCATAGCAGGCAAAGCTTGCTGAAGCGTTGCAGGGTCAGGGTCTGAAGCAGACACAGGAACTGTGCAAGGTACAAACACGCCTCAAAGCTCTCACTTCTTGTGCTGACTGCCTCTGAGAAACACAGAATCACTGAGGTTGGAAAGACCTTTAAGATCATGAATTCCAACTGTTAACCCAGCACTGCCAACTCCACCACCAAACCGTGTCCCTAAGAACCACATCTCCCCATCTTTTAAACCCCTCCAGGGATGGTGGCTCCACCACTGCCCTGGGCAGCCCCTTCCAGTGTTTGACAACACTTTTGATGAAGAAGACTTGGACTCAACCCAAGTAGCTGAACGTGAGGATGCCTCAAGGGTGGGTCTCAGCAGTCCTGCAGAGGAAATTCCTCTTGGTTGCAGGTCTCCATGTCCCATCTCCTCGTTCCTCTCCTGCCAAGCCAGATACGACCACAAGACACCTACAAAATCTCAGTCAATAACACTGAGGTGGTCCCAAACCAGCCTGTAAGAGGGTCTCCAAAGTGAGCCTCACTATTTCAGGTCTACTCAAGGCTCTTGTGCCACCAGCTGGGGGCTGCCTCAGCTACAGTCCTGGATCCTCTGTGCTCCTCTTCTTTTTGGGAGTGACTGATGGAACAGTCACAGGATTCTTTTTGGAACAGTGACTGATGATGGCCCTGTCATTGGTACACTCAGATGCCCCTCACCTCTAGGTCCTACATCCTAGCAGTGCAAATCCTGCTAAGCAATCTAGAAATCCCACTTCCAGCCTCAGAAGCCTTCTTTTCATGCCATATGGAGCCCACAGAATGGATCTGTTGGATTTTAGGTTCATTTTGGGGGCAGCTGGGTAGCAGTTGGAGTGAGTAATACAGTTTTTGGCAACTTTGTGACAGCTTTTCCTATGCCCCCACATAATGAGGATTTCCCTTCTGGCATCCTTATCTCCATTCCTCCTTGGAGGCACATCTCTCTCACAGGATGACCTAAACATCCAATTTAGACTGGGCTCCTATTTAAATACCTACAATTCAGTGAGATCAATCATATGCTTGATTGCCACCAGGCTCCCCATGGCAAACGAGACCATGAGATGCTCCATGTTTTCAACCAGACCGTGTCCAGTGTCCCGTGAAGCTCCCCAATGATTTAGGAACATAAGCATTTTAATGATCTTTCCCAAAATGGAAGAATTTCTGTTCTATAGGTACTTAGAATTCAGTAATCAGATAGAGATCTGGTTTAGGGCTCTTCCCTGTAGCCTGCAGGCTCTGCTAGGATATATTTGCAATAAATCTGACCTAATACATGCCCTGTACGGGCATTGCCGTGGTTTTCTTTAGGACAAGGTTTTAACTTTGTGTCTTCTTCTGCTTTGCACCCAGGGAACCCGAACATTCCGAAACCCCGCCGGATCCTGCGGTCATCCTGGGGCAGCAACCCCAACTTCCGTGGGTCCTACTCCTACACCCAGGTTGGGTCCAGTGGGGCTGATGTAGAGAAACTCGCGAAACCACTGCCTTATGCTGAAAGCTCCAAAACTACCGTAAGTGTGGCCCAAATCACTTCTGTGGCACTGGGTAACGGGTTTTTTGGGAGGGAGATTAAAACAGGTGATCTGTGGTTGGGCCCCCAGTGGTGTGTGTTCACAGAATCACAGAATAGGAGGAGTTGGCAGGGACCTGGAAAGCTCCCCCAGTGCAACCCCTGCCACAGCAGGATCACCACAGCAGTCACACAGGAACACGGCCAGGACTTTGGGTGTCTCCACACAAGGAGACTCCACAACCTCTCTGGGCAGCCTGGGCCATGCTCCAGAACCCTCACACTCACAAACTTTGGCCTCATCTTCAGCTTGAACCTCCTGTGCTCCAGCTTGGGACCATTGCCCCTTGTCCTGGCATTGGCCATCCCAGAGCAGAGCCTGGCTCCTTCCTCCTGACACTGCCCTTTCCCAATGGATCG
>NW_010187941.1:0-2036 GCF_000695765.1 Mesitornis unicolor | reverse complement strand
TCCCTCCAGCATCTCATCTCTGTGGCCCTGCTGGACTCTTTCAAGCAGTTCCTGTTGTTCTTGAGCTGAGGGCCCAGCACTGGCCACAAGATTGCAGCTGTGGTGTGAGCAGGGCAGAGCAGAGGGGCAGGAGAACCTCTCTGCCCTACAACCACCCCTTCTCATCCAGGTGACCCCAGGATGGTGTTGGCCTTCTTGGCTCCAGGGCACATTGCTGCCTCATGGGCATTGCTGCCACCAACACCCCAGGTCCTTTCCAGCCACTCGTCCCCAAGCCTATAAAATTTTCCAATTTTTGTAATACTTACCACTCTGGACAAATGCTGTGTGGTAGGATTTTACCTCTTTAATGTTTGGAATACCAAAATCTCAGGGATTCCCACATGTCTGTCTGAAATTATCAAGAGCTGCTCATCTCTGTGGCTTTTGGAACTGTCATCTCGGCATTTCATGACCATTGGCCTTGTTGGCTTCTTCAAAATTTGTTAGGAAAGCCCATGTTACTCTGTTTTAAAGCATGTTCTGAATACAGAGCATTAAATACATGCTGATGTCTAGGTCTGAATGTGTCAGAGGTGCGCATGAGGAAATCTCTGTGTTGGCAGCAGAGGGTGAGGGAGGCCCAGGGGGATCCAGGTATTGGAAGGGGACAGCGAATTCACTCCTCAGCTGCCCAGTCTGTTTCCTCCCCCCAGAGCCTGACTCCCCCATTTAATGTTGCACAGCACAGAATTTTGTTAAAAAATAAGCAGGAGCTTTAGGAATTTAAACTCTATAGTTCCCAAGGAAGAGAGAGACCTGAAATTCCTGCCTCAGAGCTGAGTTGGCAGCAATTTTAGCAGGCAGGTAGCTCTTTATGTGAGAGATAAGATGCTGCGTCTCACTCACCCTGTGAGTTTTGAGACGTAACTATTGCTCCTTCTGAAATTTCAGCCCAGATAAAGAAATCCTCGATGCCTAAAAGGCTGAAGCATCATTTAGGGAACCAAAGGGAGGTAGAGAATGAAGGTGCTCATGGGGATGTGGGAGGGCACAGAGAGTTTTGTCTCATTTTAGTTCTGGTAAGCGCCGCTGAGTTTTTCTGTGTTTCCTTCCCCCCCGCAGCCGATGCAGGTGATGTTTTCAGGGGAGGCCACTCACAGGAAGTATTATTCCACTACCCACGGTGCTGTGCTTTCTGGGCAGAGAGAGGCCGCTCACCTCATCGAGATGTACCAGGACCTCCTGCAGTGCCAGAGCTGAAAGGCCCCACGGTCGCCAACACCACCAACGCCCAAACCCTCGTCCTGGTGCGTGGAGGGCTTCTTGGTTTTTTTTAATTTCAGTTCACAGTAGAACAGCCTTTATCTTTTTCTATTAAAATCATAATAATATAAAAAGCCCTAACTGTCTAAAACGTTAGTCAATGATAGCTTAATTCCCGCGTGCTGTATTGTTAACAGGGAAGGGTGCTCCTTTTGTCTGGTAAACTGTTTCTTTGTCATTTTAATTCTAACTTCACTTTTGGTGCCTATCATATATATATATATGTATTTTTTTTTCTTTCTGTATTGTAAGTGCCTTCTATACTAAAATAAATGTTGTAATAAAAAGACCGGGTGCTTTGGTGCTTCCTGGACACTTCACTCAGTCACTTGCAACTCTTTTATTAGTTATAAAAGTAGGAGTTTTCTCCCTTCCTACAAAATTTGGAGTAGGAGGATCTTGAGATAGACCTGGATACGCGATGGACTGGATACAGCTGGAGTCTACTCTGTAGCTGTAATTTTTGGACAGCTAATCCAAGTGTATAAAATGTGGACTTATGTGAGTGTGTGAGCAAGAAGGAGACTGATGAGAAGCAGCATTCTTGAGCCACCTCTGTAAGGAAACTCCATCTTTTCTTGCACAGCAATACCCAAAACAGGTGAGGTTTTCACCCTCCACTCCTTGAAAAGAAAGTACAAAAGTCTGAGTGATGCTACTGATGTTGAGGAGTTTTCTGTTGTGGTTTAGGGCTGGGCTTGCCACTAAACCCTGGCCAGACACTCTCTATG